>NC_091126.1:120620969-120920969 GCF_040183065.1 Periplaneta americana | reverse complement strand
GGTACTTCCTCTAAGAGAGTGGGAAATCTCTTCAAGGAAACACATGAGGGACCAGAGATGTTCCCTTCGATAATGTTGGGGCCTAGCATGGATAACCTTCTATGACGAGAAGCAAGGTAGATATTTTGAAAATTTGATTTATATGAACAAAGAAACACATAGGTACCAGCAATATGCATAGAAAACACAGCTGAATAAACATTATCTCATTATGTTCCTTTTTACTTTCTGATTTCCTGAAAATTAATATCTTTCTGCATATTTTTTTTATTAGAAACAAACGAGTAATGTGTATGATAGTGCTCTTGTGGAATGATCCATTAAATTCCCAACTTAAGAGAGTCAAACTGTAACATGAGTCACATGGAATGACCCAGATAGTGTTCTTGAATTATGCCTGTACAGTCTGTGAAACCTTCTCTCTGAAAGTGTGTGTATAAAGCTGCAATAGAATATGTCTGCTTTGGAACTGATCCTTTAATTCAGTGTCATTCTGCAAATCAGTCATTTCTTATTGTAGTTCTCCATGAACATCGTGATAATCTAGAGAAAATGGTGTTGCAGACGAAACTCTTACTGAAATGATAGGAGTAACCTTATCCGTAGCACGACTCTCTGCACTGAATGTAGCACTGTGCTCATCACAGCAGTACACTGACACACAAAAACATGATTTGGCAATGTCTGATCTAGAGCACGAAGCTGTTACACAAGTGATCCAGATTTACAGATAGACGAGATCGCAGATAGAATTTTTTTTGAAGTCTGTATTATTTTCAAACAAGCTGTAACTTCTTAATACCTCACTTTAGAAGAAAATATTGTCCATGACGCAGTCTGAAAGGCCCCTTCCTCTCATGTGATTTGAAAAATTTGTCATTTGTTTTTATTGATCCATTTAAGAGAAACTTGTAACTTTTTATGTAGGCTACCTTGTATATGTTATATTTGTGAAGAGAATTTTATATCCTATACAAATAATTCTACATAAAATCTATGAATTGGAAATAAATGTCACCTAAGAAAGGTTGCTTAAAGTTCTCGGTTCTTTGAAACATAGATTGAGTTTAAACAAGATGTAATAAGTTAACATGTAAGCAGCTTTAGACAAAATTGAAACAATATGTACCCTTTACAAGAAGTTCCTAATCAACTGTCGCATGGCAAAAGACTTTATCCTCAGGTTCTGTACCATAAATTGTAGCTTAGTGGTTGAAGAGTTGAAACAAATTGTCATTAATTATGAAATTTATCTTGACTGTATGTTGGAATGGATGATAAGGATGACTGTTTTCCTGCACTGCATACTACTTTTTCCTTGCTCCTCAGTATATATTCTGCCCTGGCAATAAGCCTAGTGTAGCTAATTTAATTGTGGAGATGACCGTAGGGTAGGCTAGTTAATGACAGTTTTTTCAGATGTAACTTACTGGCTTTTTGTTATGCTTCGAGGGGGCAAAGGTATGTGTTGAATCTACTATCCAGAATGTAGCATGCATAGTAGTGTTATAGCTGCTGGACATTTTATGTTAACAGTTTTTGTCAATTGATTGATTATCCATCCAAGTGTATATATGAGGTGCGCAGGCTCACGTGGTTTCACATTTCAAACTAATATGCTAATCATTTTTCTTGCTACATGAGTTTCCCCCCCTCTCCAAGTCTGTTTCCAGATTGAAATATTCAACTGTTCTATTAAATACATAAGTAAACAAGTGTTTCAAATATGTAGCAGAGTGTTCTATAATAAACCTTAATTCTTTCAAGATTCACAAGCAAATTTTTTTTTTTTTTTTTTCTTTTCATTACATGTACTTATGAGACGGAATTAGGATGTTACAAAAATCTCTTTCAAGATTTTAATGAAAATGCTTATCATCTTCATGGTAGGCTTATTTTGCCCTAAATTGATTAATTTTGGTTCATATTCCATATTTATCAGTATACCTGGAAATTACATGAAATGTCAGCATTTTAAATTGTAAAATTAATTTAATTCATTTGAACCTGTCAGATTCTTGATGGTGTTTGTGCACATAGTAATACAGTAGTTCAAAGTAATAATTATTCAATACAGAAATATATCTCAAAATGGAAGACTTCACTAGACAAAATTTTTAGAGCATAAGAATATATGCAGAATGCACTGGAAATACCTGGCAGTTTTTAAATGGAATAATGCTTCAAAGAAAGATTGAACTTTTGCTTTCAAGGAGAATTTTTGTACAGGTACATTGCGATTTCTTGAATATGACATGATCTAGGTGACCACAATTCCTTTCAATACACTCTTGGAATCTGGCTGGGAAATATGCAATAATTTGCTGCAATATATTCTAAGGAATCTCTCAAATGTAGTGGCTACTTCGTTATTTTAGCGTGTTAATACTGACTGGCCATGCATTATAAATTTTGCTTTTTGCAAGGCCCCACAAAAAGTAATACAGTAGAGTGTGGTCAGGGAAGTATATGAGCCAGTTGATGTTTCCAAAATGAGAAATGGCCCTGCTTGAAAACATGTCATTAAGAACTGCCATGATGAAGCCTGCAGTATGAACAGTTGTTCTGTCTTGTTCTAGTTTGTGATGATTTACTTATATATTTCATGCTATGAAAATATTAAATTTACAAGTTACGTAAGCTCTCAGCAAGATAGCAACAGATATCAATCCTGCTGTTAGTATGATTCCTGCTCAACATATAAATTCTATTTGTATTATTCCTGAGAGGGAAGAATGGGAGGGAGATTACCTTAACCAATTTCCACCTTGTAGTTAGGTGTGGTTCATGGATGGCTTCACAACTGACAACGGTATTGGAGCAGATATTTATGGTGTAAGATCCAGGGCTAGAGTATCTATCCCCCTTGATTAATATACTGTTGTTTTCCAAACTGAAGTGTTTGTGATATTAGCTTGTGCGAAGGAAAACCTAAAAAGATCATGCCATGGCATGAATATCTATATTTGCTCTGATAGCCAAGCTGCACTGAGTACACTAAGTGCACACAGAGTCGACTCCAGGCAGGTTGAAGAATACAACTCATTTGAATCCCAGGACACAGCAGAGTGTGCAGCAATGAACAAGCCGACATCCTGACCAAACATGAAACTTTCATTCACTGCTATGGCCTCAGAACCCTATTTTGCCATCATTAAGTGTTCAATGAAACAGACTCTAAAGAAGAACCTTATGAAGGGTTTACTGGGAGCCTGGAGAAGTGCACCAGCCATGAGAAATTCTAACCTCCTTATTGGAGAACCAAAACCTAACTGAACTAAACAAGTCTTGGCTTTGGAAAGAAGAATTTTGAGGTGGGTAACCAGACATTGCCATCTAAATAAACATATATATATATATATATATATATATATATATATATATATATATATATATATATATTTTGGGACTTGGTGATGACCCAACTTGTAGAATATGTGAGATGGATGCTGAATCATGGCCTCACATTTTGCTGGATTGCCGAGGTTTAAGCCAAACTAGGCATCATTATTTTAGGAGACACATATTGTTTCGGGAGACACATGTTGTCTCCCAAGGAATTTCAGGAATTTAAACCTAACATCATTGCAAGGCCAGTATAACATTGTGGTCTTCTGGGTTGATTTCCAGTTTATGGGGTGCACAATGGGCCATTTGTTCCTCATTGCTATAGTAGAAATCTACACCCTGAATTTAGAAGAAGAAACTTTAAGCATTCATTGTTACAGTATGTCCTTCCCTATGTTAAAACTAATATGGTCCTGCAATGCGATAATTTGAAATAGCACATCACATCTTAACTTTAGTGCTATGCATGGAATGGTGCTCAAATTAGTGAGGATAGCTTTCAACCCATAAATAAAAGAACTAATTGTTAACATCCGACTGCCACATGATATTATATTAGTATATTTTTTCTGTGTTCTGATTATCCTTTGGTAACTCCAAGAACTCATTACAAAACTGAAGTTGCTTTATCTTGTTCTCTTCACTAAATTTCTGGACACTTGGATCATAAAAGGGTGATAAAAAATATCTTGGTGTAAAATTTGGCGATCACTGCCATGGGACAGTTGTGCTGTGGATGCATGGACTAGGTAAGATGGTATCTCTTAAACAATTCACGTTTTCTGGTGTATGTGCAGAAAAATGACGTCCAAGAGGCTTCCTTTCTGCATGCTTCCTCAAAACATAATTTTGACATCTATAGGAACAGTGTATTGCAACTAGGGCCATCATATCGATCTAACTGGAATTGGAAAGTACAGTATGTATGTAACTGTGGAAGATTCTGTGTTGATAAAGGTTTCTACTGTCATGATTTGGTGCTGCATGCATTAGCACTCCATCTCCACTAAACTCAAAGAGCACTGAGAACGATGACTAATGTTTGAAGCAACATGAAACAGATAGTACAGAAATTAAATTTAAAAGAAACCATTAGATACCTCTGACAAACTCATCAATTACTTTAACAAATTAAAAAATAAAGTAAGTTAAATACTATGCAAGTAGTGGTAGTGGTAGTGGTAGTATTAGTGTTTCGTTGTAGCTGTTCTTACCACCATCTCTAACGCAGTTTGTTTTACACAAATTTTCGTAAAATGTCATTGTTATAAGTACTGTAAAAATTTTTCTTGAAATGCAATTTACTTTAATGGTTTCAAATATGTATAAATATGATTTTGATTATCACAGCTAAAATAATGATTGGTAAGATACCGTATTTACTCGAATATAATACACTCCAATTTTTTATTCTAAAATCCACAGAAAAAAATTACTGACGAATATAATATGCATCTGTGCTATAAGACTACTCAAGGTTAAAATTATATTATCAACACTGGTTATAAAGGCACCTTTACCTCTAAATCTTACTGTAGTTAAAAATAATATTCGTATTAAAAGTAATTATTGTAAAAAATGGTCATGAAATTATGAATGAAAAGTGCACAAAAGACGAGAAAAATGAACCTGCAATAACCATTTCCATCAGCCGCTTTCCACCATATCTCATAACAAAAATAGAGAGTTTGTATGTGAATATAATACGCCCCCTAGTTTTCGAGGAGACATTTTGGCGGAAAGCGGCTGATGGAAATGGTTATTGCAGGTTCATTTTTCTCGTCTTTTGTGCACTTTTCATTCATAATTTCATGACCATTTTTTACAATAATTACTTTTAATACGAATATTATTTTTAACTACAGTAAGATTTAGAGGTAAAGGTGCCTTTATAACCAGTGTTGATACGTATTATAATCGCGTAAATACGATAATTAATATTGTTGTTCATTGTATCTACTCTGAACCCCGGATTATAACTTCACTCAGTGACTTTTCGACATGACTTATTTTCAGTAAATTTCAGATCATAAATTATAATAAGACAACTTACATTTACGTCACTATGTCAGTTCTTGATATTACATAGTGTTACATATGCAGTCATTTAGTTATGATGTAATTTAATATTTGGAGACAAGTCGAATGTTTCTAACGTGTTTTTATAAAACATCTACTTTGTAAACATGACTAATCTATTTTGCATGACTTCGTATTTGTCTTTAAACTGTATTAGTATAGGTGTTACGAATTAAGTCTCCAAAAATTGTGTTGCATTTTTCAGTTTACTTCAGAGATAAAGTGCTTACCACATTAGAGATACAATGTGACATTGTTTCGTCATCACAGTTCTGCAAAAATTGTTATGACAGATAATAATGATTTTATTACAATGTGATTTTTGTGTTTGGATGATTCTTGGTGATTGTGAATGTTTCTCATTACAAACCGATATGTTCATGATGTTTATGTATTTTTATTGCTCTTCTGTGGATATACCGGTGCCATAAGTAGCCTATTATTAGAGATGGTAGATTTTAACAACTTGAAGTAAAAAGAAATTAGCACTTTAAAAATCAAATTTAGCTTTTTGTAACACTTTTAATGTTAGAATTTAGTGTTTTGTAGCATTTTGGGATGGAAGACTTTTTAATGTTACGTTTGATGGCAGAAATCCAATGCCATCAGTGTGCTATTGGGTACATTTTCTGGATTTTCCAGTTAAAATTCTTAAAATTTATGAATAAATAAAGAAACATAAAATTACAGTGAAATTGTGAATGTTAGGAAAAGATGTGGTGTGATTTTATCCCGATCCATCTTATTACTCAATCACAATCATGCACTACCATATACAGTTTGTTTGTTAGTAAACACTGGACCTAAAGATTTTGCACAGGCACCAGCACCAGACAGATTAGTTGAAAACTTGAAATAACAGTACAGATTAACAACAAAGAGGTTGTCAGGTCACATTCTTGTGCTATTCATACTTTAAATGCTAACATGGAGGGATGATCAAACTATTTAAAAAAAATGTAAGAATCTGTATGTGTCAGGTCCTTTAGATAGGTTCTGATTAAAAAAAAACACACAATCTCTCATAAAATGTAATTTCGCTTTTATTTCACAGAAACAATTTTTCGCACTTTGTACTCAATTTCGTATTTTCTCGGGATTTAAAAACTACAGAAATATTCTTAACATGCTTTTAAACATAAAATGACTTATTTTGACAGGATTTGGGCACATTTCACATTTATTGTGATTGCGAAAATCAACCATCTAGACCTATTATATCAACAATGCTGACTAGGCAGCAAGTATAACAGACATGCATATATACATCCAAGAATGTTTACAAATTGTGGATGTACCATCGAGTATCAAAGAGTTGCTTACATTAACGTTTTGAGCAGTACAATAATTAATTAGAGCCCAGTTTTTAGTATGTTGTTAGTATGAATCTTCTGACTTGCAGTTGTCTGGAGCTGTTACTTCAGTTGCCATCGCTATTAGTCATTTATTGGTCGGAGAAGGTGATTTCTTGGAACTGTTATTTTTTATCTATAGTCACAGTTGGAACAAATCACAAAATCACAAGTCTTCAAATCACACCCCACCACTATATGCGTACCACATACAAAGGCATTTAAATTATTTGTATGCTTATATGACAAGTACATTGGTGTGGTGCAATATTATGAGTATTTGCGCCATTTCATAATTGTAGAGCCTTGACTGCTGAGAGGGTTTATGATCTACTGTGCACAATATTGTGGTCAGGCCTCACTTGAAACAGTTTTAACCCTTCAATCTGGTATTTAAGTGTCTTGGTGCTAAGTGCTAAAGCAGTATTTGAATGCTCTAGTAGAATGAAATTTACATGCCATCACTCTTTTATTTCTATTTTCGAAATGGTTAAAATAAATTGCTAAAATTTTCCAAATTAATTCTACACATTATAGCCTATTTAATAAAAATTATGTCGACTCACAACCTTTTGATTGATGCATTAGAAGTCCAGTTTTGTGTGAAATTTTTTTTTAAGCAGACCTCAAAACAAAGACCCATTGCAGAATCTCGACACCATTAGATGCATTCCTTCCTCTTAACATGCTTGAACACATGGCACATACTTTATGTGGTTTGGATTTCTTGCCTCTTCCATGGATTTTTTACGATAAAATGTCTTTCCAGCAGTCTTTTAGGTGGTGGGTTAATTGATGGTCTTCTAGCTGATTGTGGACGTGGTACTTCTGGTTTAAATGTGAAAATAAGCCCCTTTTTCAGGACTAGTCTGAATGAGAGATGATTTGTTCTATTTTTACTCATGTAGATCACATATGCATTATGTACAGCAACATGGAGCAGACATTTGAAAAGCTTGACATTTTACTTTGTGTTCTGCTTCCTCTCTAGCAGATGTGGTTGTAGTACATGATCTTTAAAATCAATCCTACCCATATTTCTGTTATACTCTACTATTCTTTTGGTTTCTAAAGTTCATCTCCCCTGCAGGGCTGTCTGACAGTTATGTTATAGAAAGTGGAAATATATGTTACTTCTCGTTTGTCTTTCTATTTCATAACTATAATATTGTCACACACTGCAGCAACAGTCTCCCCCTTCTTTAGTTTAGTACTTTTGATAATATGGGACACATTTTTGAAGAGGTTTCATGAGATATCACATATGTTGATAGATGTAGTTATGTTGCTTCCTTCCCCTATTGTATACAAGAAATTTCCACAGATAGCTAGCTGGTCGATGACTCACATAGTTCGAATGTTTTTATGCTGAATTTGGAGGCCTTCAGAGGGAGGTATTGCTTGAAACTCAGTAACCTCTTTCACAAGAGAAGTGATGCATCAATACTGACATTTTCTCCTGGCAAATAGGCCTTCAGAGGGAGGTATTGCTTGAAACTCAGTATCCCCTTTCACAAGAGAAGTGATGCATCAATACTGACATTTTCTCCTGGCAAATGCCTTCAGAGGGAGGTATTGCTTGGAACTCAGTAACCCCTTTCACAAGAGAAGTGATGCATCAATACTGACATTTTCTCCTGGCAAATAGTAGTATGCTTGATGGTCTTGCAAGACCAACAACGACCAGTTCTGAAGATGACCCATAAATAGGTCGAAACATGCAAACAAGGTACGTTAAAATTTAACACAAGGAAGTCTTATCATACATATTCCGATAGCATTTTTGTGACTAGCACCTTTTTCATGAAATAGCAGTTTGTTGTATAGCTTATGCCACAAATTTTGTTTCTGCCTTTTGTTAGTAATTAAAGCGGATTTTTGGGATTCAAAGTTGTGACCAAATGATCTAAATGTAAAAAGGGGTTAATATATTTTATCCTACACCAACCATTCTCCTGGAACACTTTCTTTATTCTTGAGTTTTATCTATTTTTGAAAGGTTCTTATTTCATCAATACGGACATTATCAGACATCTCAGAGAGACTTCTGCAAGCAATATTTTCCACAACACTTAGACTTGGACGGACGCTTTTTAATCTTCCAAGGTCACATGTTATTTGCCATATCTCAGATTTCGAGACTGGATTAAGCAAGTTTGTTTCACTTTCATATATTTGAGAAGACTGCTATCTGCTTGTCCTGATTCAAAGTGGCTGTCATCAGAAACATTTTCCATATAACCACAACCAGCAGTACCCTGCTCTGAACTGGAAATTTAATCATTTTTGAGAACCGAAACAGGCAAACTTAAGTGTGGCCTATTTACAGGACATTCACTATCAATGCTCAGTTTTACTCTAACTGAAAGTTATATTCCTGTTCTTAATAACTTAATTTTTTCTTTCTATTCTTGCAGTTCAGGGCTCTTGACATGCTTATACCTGTCCATTGTCCAGTTGAACTATAGCATTAACTAATAGAATTTACTAGGCAAATGTGGGTACAATAAATGAACAATAATTATTATAATGTGCCAAAGAGGAAGTTTCAAATTATTATTAGTTTATAACACAGATACATGAAAAATGTAGCTTGGACTATAAAATCTTTACAACAATACTATATACCGAGTCTCAGATTGAGTTTGAGCAAGTCTGTGGTATAGTATACTATGGCACTGGGAGAAAGGTACTGCCCCTGTCTCACTTTCTGAGCTGTTTCTTTGCGGGGCGAGACACAGAGGAGGAGAGTGGGAGGTCCTGGGTACCGAATGTGCCTACTATCCTACGTTCAACACTTCGGACTTTTTTAGGATTCCTTTCGTCAGCTATGGAGCAAGATCAGCCATGGACAAACGAATGTATAGGGTGTCCCCTCACAATAAAGTATGCCCTTCTCATCAATTCCTGTAACTAAACACTAATACTAATGGTAGACTACAGTCTCTACTCGAAATTATCGACCTAATCGCGATTACGGTTGACATGTGTACACATCTGTAAACTTTCCTCTATGGCAGTGTTTCTCAAACTTTTTCCACCGCAAAATCCCTTTTAATCTAAAGTGTAACTGCGGAATCTTTGCAATATTCTATTAGTATTTAATAATTAACAGACAAATGAAAGCTAGTAGCTCAATAATTCTGTTCAGTGGGACGAATGTATTTGCTTTCTAAGCCTGCAATCTGTTTATATGGTGGAAAGTTGTCTCATTTCGACTGTACTTCTGCATTTTGTCTTTTCGGTATTTTGTTTTAGTGAACACATAGGCAGAGAATCCAGTGATGAAAGTGATAAGTATTATTTTCCGTTTTATATGTTTATTAAACATATTATTATTATTACGCATATTATTTGAATATTATTATTACGCATATTCTTGGAATATTATTATTATTATTATTATTATTATTATTATTATTATTATTATCTGTGGTTTCGTGTTATTATTGATTCATATTTTCGTAACATTGAAATATTTTTATAGCATCCACTAAGTATAAAATAGCCACCAGAGCAGTCCAGTCGGCTGAGGCGCTTGCCTATCGATCCAGAGCTAGTAGTTGGTACAATGTCGTTAAATAACCAAGTAAAAAAGTATAAAAAAATTTTAATCATATAGGGCTCACGGAACCCCGGAACATACTTTGAGAAACGTTGCTCTATGGTAAATCAGCAGTTGTCCAGACTGAACGAAGAGTGGCCTAGTGTGTACGTACATTTTCGGAAATCGCCATCAGAGATAATAGAGATAGTGGTAACCACGTAGTGGTAATTGTACCAGAACAATGGAAGGAGTCCATAATTGTGCCTATTTTTAAAAAGGGGGACAAAACCAACTATGGTAACTTTCGAGGAATATCACTTTTGTTGACGTCGTACAAAATTTTGTCCAATATTCTTTTGAGAAGATTAACTCCGTACGTAGATGAAATTATTGGGGATCATCAGTGCGGTTTTCGACGTAATAGATCGACTATTGATCAGATTTTTTGTATTCGACAGATAATGGAGAAAAAATGGGAGTATAAGGGTACAGTACATCAGTTATTCATAGATTTCAAAAAGGCATATGACTCGGTTAAGAGGGAAGTATTATATGATATTCTTATTGAATTTGGTATTCCCAAGAAACTAGTTCGATTAATTAAAATGTGTCTCAGTGAAACATACAGCAGAGTCCGTATAGGTCAGTTTCTATCTGATGCTTTTCCAATTCACTGCGGGCTAAAGCAGGGAGATGCACTATCACCTTTACTTTTTAACTTCGCGCTTGAATATGCTATTAGGAAAGTTCATGATAACAGGCAGGGTTTGGAATTGAACGGGTTACATCAGCTTCTTGTCTATGCGGATGACGTGAATATGTTAGGAGAAAATACACAAACGATTAGGAAAAACACGGAAATTTTACTTGAAGCAAGTAGAGCGATCGGTTTGGAAGTAAATCCCGAAAAGACAAAGTATATGATTATGTCTCGTGACCAGAATATTGTACGAAATGGAAATATAAAAATTGGAGATTTATCCTTCGAAGAGGTGGAAAAATTCAAATATCTTGGAGCAACAGTAACAAATATAAATGACACTCGGGAGGAAATCAAACTCAGAATAAATATGGGAAATGCGTGTTATTATTCGGTTGAGAAGCTCTTATCATCCAGTCTGCTGTCCAAAAATCTGAAAGTTAGAATTTATAAAACAGTTATATTACCGGTTGTTCTGTATGATTGTGAAACTTGGACTCTCACTCTGAGAGAGGAACATAGGTTCAGGGTGTTTGAGAATAAGGTGCTTAGGAAAATATTTGGGGCTAAGCGGGATGAAGTTACAGGAGAATGGAGAAAGTTACACAACACAGAACTGCACGCATTGTATTCTTCACCTGACATAATTAGGAACATTAAATCCAGACGTTTGAGATGGGCAGGGCATGTAGCACGTATGGGCGAATCCAGAAATGCATATAGAGTGTTAGTTGGGAGACCGGAGGGAAAAAGACCTTTGGGGAGGCCGAGACGTAGATGGGAGGATAATATTAAAATGGATTTGAGGGAGGTGGGGTATGATGATAGAGACTGGATTAATCTTGCACAGGATAGGGACCGCTGGCGGGCTTATGTGAGGGCGGCAATGAACCTTCGGGTTCCTTAAAAGCCATTTGTAAGTAAGTAAGTAAGTAAGTGGTAACCACGATTAGAGTATCCAGTATTATAAACAGTAAAGACCCCTGCAATTGCATAAGATAATGTTTTCAGAACATGTAATATGCTGCTGTGCCGCACGCTGCTGCTGCTGCTGCTGCTGCTGCTGCTGCTGCAGACCTAAGAGGCGTGGTTATAAGCACTAGGGAACTCTTTGCTCAGGACGTGAGACACGGGCAGTAGAGTGATGGTAGCTAACAGCTATCCAAGCAAATACGAGCCCTGGGTAAAAGCCATTGAGGAAAAATTGCGGTGTATTCTGTTTCATAGAAGTCGAAAATACTAAGGGAATTCGTTGAAGTATAATTTATTATGGCCATTAATGGGTTAGTATGTAATTATGCTCAAATAGTCGTATCCAGGCTTATGTAAATACATCTTTCTATGCACAATTTTTATACAATTGAAATTTTCTTCCTCTACTATCTTTGCAGTCACCATCCTGTAATCTTCTCACTTCCATCATGCCAGTAACACCTTTTGACCATGTTTTCTTAGGTGTTACTTTTCTTTTCTTCTTAGTTGGGACTCATTCTAAACTCCTCAAGCAGCTTTCTTATAGTATATGACAAAGAATAAGGTAATATTTTTAACAAAAAAGTAATCACAGTCCTTATGTTCACAAGCCTTTATGCATATGATTTCTTCCCCTCTCTTTCATCGGCCCTGGTAGAGACATCCAACATGTTGGATTTCATATGTTGAACACCATGAAACACTCAAATCATACTTAATTATATTCAGCTTATTTCTTTATATTTAGAAAATAAGTTAAAAATTGTAATGTTTCTCTTTCATACAATGAAAAAACCTATCGAAATTAATGTATCTTTATAATTCTTGTTAATTTGTCATGAAGTTTCAGAAAGATTCTGATACATTCTGCTGTTTCGTATCTTGACGGTGAAATTACATGGTTAGGCACTTAACTAAAATCTCGATGAAGATAAGTATAATAAATGCATATCTATGTAGGTATTTCATTACCGACAGAATTTTTCAAAGACCATTTGATAAAATTACTGTTGTTACTGAATTTCGTTTTTCATCATAAAGAAAAGTGGTGTTCTTTTTCTTCTTTTTATCCTAGACTTTTTGTTGAAGTATTTTGTAGCAGACAGAAACGTAATATGGAAGGAGTTAGCTTTGAATGTCTCTTATATTTACAAGTATAGACTCATTTTCATAGTCATTAGGCGAGATAGAGAACAACTGTTCATTGGAAGCATTTCATCTGATCAATCAATTAGAATAACTGTTGTGATTTTCCAGAATAGCGCATACACTTCCTCTTGTCTGATGAATTATATCCAACCGAAGACATTTCGTGCTTTTCAGACATTTTAAAGCAATGTACCAGTACAGTTTTTAATTTATTTTCAAACTGCTTCATTATAAATACGTCATCTTATGACAGTTGTGCTTATACTTACAAGAAGAGACCAAGTACAAATCATTAATGTAATAATAAAATTCACAAAATCACATCTTTATTCAAGTCTAGTGGACTGTTGACTTTATAATAGCAGTGGCATAGTTTCATAAATTTATTAGTATTGTTAATTAATTAAATGATATGTATTCAAAAGTTTCATACTAATTTCCTGGTGAAGTATAATTTGTAGAATCATTCATGCATTTAGAAGCAATGTTGGAAGCTGCTAGGAAGGTAGAAAGAGATTGTGTTATTTTAGAAGAAAATATACTAATGTGGCAGTTCGAATTCCAGATTACAGTATAATATTTATTGCTCTAAGATCTGAGTTGGAGTGTTTCGACTTGCTTTTGTTAGGGTCGTTAAAATTCTGCTAATAATTAATACTACCATTTAATGGATTTATTGTTTTAGGTAACAAAACATATTTCAATAATTTGTTCATACCATCATTGATTATTGGATAAAATAAAACATATATAGTACCGTAATTAAATAGCTGGAGTAGTTCATATAATTTTAATTTCATTTCTTGTTTAGAAGCAAGGAACTGGTCACCCTACCCCGTTACTCCTGACATTAGTTGCCTAATGAATGATGCCTTTTTGGTGTCACTCATGAGATTCAAACCTGTCTCCGGACAGTTGATTAAACAACAACCACGTCATTTTTATCAGAATCTATATAGTGGGAGCTTTATAACTTCATATGAGTGGATTAAGAGATCAAAATGTTAAATATAACCAGTGTTCATATAGTGAAAACAGTTTAGAAGGAATAGCAGTTTAATAATAAATTCACATAAATTAATTAATATTTATTATTTTTATTCATTGTTCAAAAGTTACAAAATATGGGATATTCTCATGAAAGGTTTCTGATCTGATCTCAGCTGAATTTACAGCATCAGTCAGTAGCTATAAAGTTACTTTTGATTATTTTATTCCTTCAGGAATATCCAGCATTTCATGAAACCTGTTATGCATGTAAAACGAGATGGTTATGGATGTTCAATAGTGTAAGCATGGATTTTATTTTACTCACAGGTTCGTTTTGTGGACCACTAGGTATTTGTCTGGGTGCCTCATATATTCAAATAGTTCATTAATAGTTCTGCATTTTTTGTTATTTCCACATTCACAGTTTTGCTTCATAGTTTAGATTCATGCATGTTGCATGCCTGTAGCTTGACAGAATATTATCCCAGAGACTTCCCTCACATGTTTAATATGAACAAAGACTCACATGATTAAAATGCATGTATTGAGAACAGTGAATCAAGAAAAGCATGACTTCAAGAGCATATCAGTCTCCTTTAACATTTTCCCTCTTGTACTCACAATCATTTTTGTGTTTTGCTATACTATTGCTTTTTATTATTTTACAGATGTAAGAGTGCTAACATACTAAACATTGTGACTTTGTTTTGGAAGAAGTACTTGTGGAAATAATTTATTAATAATTTCCATGTCTACTTTCTTTAGGGTTACTTAAAGAGTTTGGGAATGGCAAGAACTGCTGAGGTGAAACGTGATGCAAGAATTGGAGAAGCTGAAGCACGGCGTGATGCTCAAATCAAAGAAGCAATTGCGGAAGAGGAACGTATGGCTGCAAGGTAGTATCAAGGAAAGGATTGATGACGAAAAGAAATGAATTAATGAGAAATGCGTATTTAATGTATTAATTTTATTTCACTGTAAAAGAATAATCACATCACAGTTTGTGCTAATAGGAATTTTATAGAAAATTTGGAATCATTTCGTATTGCATTGAATTCATGCAGTTCCTGTAGTATGGTGAAAGGTCGGAATAACATGCAGGATACTGCTTTATACTGACATTATAATGATATAAGATATTTTATAGTGTGCAAATACACAACAGAATTAACTGAACTATCACTTCGCTAAATAAGAACCCTTTGGTGACCATGCATGTTGTAGACGTGCTTCTTTCATTGCATGTTATGTTATTTTATTTTGCATGAAATGTACAAGAATTTTTGCAATATGTTGTTGTTTTCTAATGCCAGGCATTTGACAATAAAGTCATTTGACCTCTTGCACTCCAATATTTTTCAAAGATATTGTGACAGCGACGTGAGAATCGAACTCACGACCAGCGTCCCGCATGAAAGCAGATCGCACAGGCTCCACGGAACATTGAGTGACGTCGCGCGGTGGAGAGAAGAGAGAGGGTGTATTACGTAACGCGACGAGTTTGCGCGCGCATCTGGTGCTGGTAGAGAGGAGAGGGCCCTGGATTTCTCTGGAATGCCATCTCTAGAGACGGGTCGAACCTTCGATGTTACGTCGCTGTGGTTATAAATTACGGTCGCGAAGGAACGACGGCAGTTTCAGAGTTTTCAGTTATTCAGTCAGTGAGAAAGCCAGAGCAAGCAAGCCAGCCGGAGTTCGACTCGAGTGTGCGTCCGCATCTGCGTCAGCATCCGAAGGCCTGAGTTCGAGTGCAGTGGACCGCAGTTGGAGGGACCTGAGTTCGAGTGCAGTGGACCGCAGTAGGAGGGACCCGAGTTCGAGTACAGTGAACTGTCTCTGAAGGTCTGTGGTTCGAGATACGGTGAACTCGAGTGACTGAGATAGAAGAACTGTGAACTGAGAACTGGTAGTTCTGATTTGTAAATAGTGCTTTGTAAATATTAGTTAAGATTAACAGTTCATTGTTGTTCGTACTAGTCCAAGTAAATTGTCATTGTCGTCGGTGGAGTGCTATAACGAATACTGTGTTGAGTGAAAATTCCAATTGTTGCCGAGAGCATTTAAGGCGAATTGTAGAAAGGAATTATTGTTGTGAGGAATAAATTACATTGTTGTTACTAATAAAATTCACAATATTATCATGGTCAGCCAATGAAGCACAGATTTTAAGGTGTTCCGAGTCCATTGCTTGCAATATACCATAAGATATTTAATTGTGAAATTCTGTAAAATATCTTTTCGTATTTGGGCAGTACATTTGCATCCTAGCCAACCTATTATTTATAATAACAAAACACTAACAGATAGTAGAGATATAGCAAACGCATTTAATAAACACTACTCAAACTCTCACAGATTACATCCCAATACCAAAAAAACTGACAAATTTATCAAAAGAGAATTACATAAAAATAATAAAAACAATATTACTAGTACAAAACCTGAAATATTTCATCAAAATTTTACTTCCAAAGAATTAACTCTAGCTTTACAAAATTTAAAAACCAAGAAATCGCCTGGCCCCGATAACATTCATTCCGAATTTTTTAAACATCTGGGGGAAAAAGCCAAGTCTGTACTTTTATCCATTTTCAATTTATCATGGAACACCTCAGTTCCTGCAGCTTGGAAAAAAGCAATCATTGTACCAATTCACAAAAAAGGGAAACCTGCTCATGATGTTAATAGTTATTGACCAATAGCACTATTAAGCATGATAGCAAAAACCATGGAGTCCATGATCTCCAACAGATTAACTTGGTATTTAGAATCCCAAAATCTTTTATCACCAAGACAAGCCGGCTTTCGACAACTGCACTCTACCAATGAACAAGTCATACGCCTCGGCCAAGAAATAAAAGACAGTTTTAACAAGAAAGAAGATACCTTGACAATATTTATTGACTTTCAGCTAGCATATGACTCTGTTTGGAGAAATAAATTATTACTAAAACTCCAGAAATTATGTATCTCCAGCAATATGTTCAGATGGATATCAGAATTCCTTAGTCAACGATTCATTGCCACTAAATTCAATAACTCACTTTCTAGTTACAGACAAACATATCGAGGTCTACTTCAGGGCGCTGTCCTCAGCACAACTTTATTCAATATTTATATAAATGACTTACCCTCCCTATTAGTGGAATCAAACATGAAAACAGCACTATTTGCAGATGATATAGTTTTGTGGACTTCCGGATCTTACAGACATAGAGACAAAATTCAAAATTCTGCTCTTAAAGCTCTAAATCAACTACATGAATGGAATACATCAAATTTGATGACACTCAATTTAAGCAAAAGTAACTACCAAATATTTTCACTTTGTAAAAAAGAAAGAGAATTCAATATCCAATACAATGGCCAACACCTTCCTAGGACTTATGAATCCAAATATCTTGGAGTTATTTTCGATAGTAAGTTAACATGGAGCAACCATTTGAAATACATTTCTGAAAAAGCTCCTAAAAGATTCTCCCTTCTAAAAAGACTAGCAGGAAAGAAATGGGGATGCTCTAGGAATACTTTGAACACTACATACAAAATGTTTATACAGCCAGTGCTGACATATTGCAGAGAAATTTTAATTACTTCACCTTTCATAAACGAAATAGAATATGTTCAAAACCAAGCTCTCAGACTCATTACTGGTGGAATCAAAACAACTCCAATAGATTCTGTGAGATTCCTCACTAATATTAACAGCATCAAAATGACAATAGAAGAAAAAGCACTGATTCAATATGAAAAGCTTATTAGATTACCAGGAAACAATTGGCATTCATACAGTCCTCTCTGTAGATTGAAAACTCAAAAAAGTTTCATATCCATTGTTCAAGAATTAAAACAGAAAATCAATATCCCGAATTTAAAAGAAAACCTACAAATTAAACCAAACCCTTTAACTCTATTAAATATGGAATGTAATCTAAATTTAACAGAAGAAATACTGAAATCAGAAGTAAACACTGAAATACTAAAACAATTGTCTTTAGAGACAATTAATATTAGATACCCTCCACAAAACTGGCTTCATTTATACACTGACGGATCCTTGATCTCCAGAGAACAAGGTGCCGGTGCAGGTGTTACGTGCTGTCTCTTCTCACTTTATAGATCTCTTGGGTATGGAACAACAAGTTTTGATGGAGAAATCATTGCAATAAGTGAAAGCCTCAGGAATCTTCTATGCCACATCAGTAAATTTTAAAATGCAGTTATATTGTCAGACTCCAAAGCAGCTATTCTATCAATAGTCTCTAAACACACACCTTCATCTCAAACAGCAGAAATAACTAAAATGCTCTTTCAATTAATATCACTCAATAAAAGAATTGTATTCCAATGGATACCATCCCATTGTGGAATCCTGGGAAACGAGAATGCGGATGCTTTAGCAAAGAAGGGCAGCACTGCTACTTACAGGCCTGTTCCTAAATCTACGTATTACTCTGTGAAAAGATTTATTAAATCTACATACTTAGACTTCAACAAACAAAAATTGATAACACAATCCCAAGGGAAAAAATGGAACTCTCTGCATCAAAATCCACAATTAATTCCCGATTTACCACGAAAATCGTCTGTAGCTGCATTTAGATTGGCAACAGGCCATGATTGTTTGGCCAAACACCTGCATAGAATTGGAATATATCAGTCCCCTAACTGTCCATTGTGCAACTCAAACCAAGAAATGGATTCGGAACACCTCAAAATCTGTGCTTCAGTGGCTGGTCATGATAATATCTTTGAAAAATATTGGAGTGCAAGAGGTCAAATGACTTTATTGTCAAACGCCTGGCATTAGAAAACAACAACAACATTTGCATCCTCAAAAGTCTAAATCTACAGCATAACGAATTGTGTTGCAGTAAAGTCACAGATTAGTGCAGTTAACTTTCGCTGGTCAGATAAACCAATAAAAGAAATGTTATTTGGACTCATTGAAGGCAGTGTTTATTAAGAAAAATGATAAACGGAGTTTGTTACGTGGCTATTTGTAGATGTGAAAATGAAGTTCTTTAGTTTCTAGTTTGGATTATAAAAATCATTAATTCTCTTAGAAATTTGAATAAGAAAAACTTATCAAATATGATAACTTGCATATGTCTGTTTTTTTTTTCTTTAATTTATTGTACTTCAATCATAATGAATAGTCACATATTGTAACATTATACAGTAGAACCTCTATTATCCGTGATGAAGAGGGTGGGCTGAACAGTTAATCGAAAACATCGAATAATCTGTACCATAAAAGATTTTCGTTAATTTATTAAATAATATTTACACTTTCGTAATTTTGTCCATAATCTTGTATTTAACATGCTAGGTAGTGGATCAGAAGTTCACTAATTTAAGTCTGGTTATCAACGACAGTTTTTAAGGGCCAAGGAAACTCCTTATAATGGCTGTCTGTGAAAATATATGAATGATGGAGGTCTCGCATTGTAAATTTACATACTTTACACACTTCAGTCTCGTATTCTGATGCGAGATGAGCCACAGTTTCTCTTTCCCCAATCCACTCAATTATTTATACTTTTTTTTTTTCGATACTTAGCACAACAAGATTTCTTTTGACATCTGTAGAAGACATTTTATGTAGAAGTTATACAGTACGATAATTCGAACAGTAGACCACACTATGTAAGAAAAAAGTCTTGTAATAGCACTCTGTAGAAAAAATAACGTGCTAATACAGTGTAGAGTACTTCATATATTTCTGGAAAAGAAAAAGCGAGAGAAGACAGACATATAATCCACCAATTGGTTAATAGAGTGATGGATAATCGGGGTTCTATTGTATTAATCTTGGTTGTATAATTATAATCAGACCAATAGTATTCTTTACAGATTTTATGCTTCTTTTTTCTTCAGATTTTTGTGACATAAATTGGTTCATTTTAAGAGACTTGAGGATAATTTTAGAGGATACACATTTGCAGTTGATCCACACATTAGCATTTCATGAGCTTACTTTCTGTGGTGTATCAATCTGGATCTCATAATACATTTTTCTCACCTCTCTAGGTTTCTTAACGACACAGAAATTGCCAAAGCTCAAAGGGATTTTGAGTTGAAGAAAGCAGCATATGATGTTGAAGTTCAGACAAAGGTGGGTTTTGTCTTCTCTCGAGTTAATGGGCATCTAATATGACCTGCTTGTCATAAAGGATACTATCAGTAAAAATAAAGTATCTTGCTATGAATTATTAGAATGGTAATTAGATTAAATATATCACATCTCTATGATGTTAAACTAAAACAGCTATGTGTGTACTTATCTGCTTACACGAAGTACTGAAAAATTTAATTTATAGATTTTTATGGAATTGCAAACTTTCGAGAACTCCAGTTGACATGCCATCCGTTTTTTTTTTTCTCTTTCTTTCTGTAAAAGTTTTCCTTTCTAAACTGTTGTGCATATTTTGTGTTAGTTTTGTAATTTCATTTACTAGGGCATTCGATAAGTAATGGAAACAGTGCTCCTAGCAATGACCATTGAAATCTTGTATTACATAATAAAGCAGCGATTGTTTCATAAATTGCAATATTGAAAGTCTCGAAGTAGCCATATTTTGTAAATACAGTGGCAGTTTCTGATTTGGAGTAAACAATAAATACAGTCCTAAAGGTACGAACAAAGGCATTTCATAAAAATCCAAGTTGCAAGAGGAAAACATTCAACTCAGTGTTTTAGGGCATTACAAGAAGCCTGTGGGAGAAAAGTCCTACCATACTAAACTATTGCAAGTTGGGTGGAAGCAAGGCATTCGCTTTCAATCAAGAGTTGACATCCAAAGATCTTCAGATTGATCAGTGAGAAAGATATTCAGAAATGCTGCTGCATATGGAGTCCACAGTAGTCTAAGAATTGGCAACATATTGTTGACATGGCAGAAGATTATATTTGAAATATGTGTGTCAAAAGTAACCTAAATAAATTTAGTGTGAAACAGTAACTATGTTACCATTACTTTTCGAATGCAATAGTATCAGAAATTTTGCTAAAAATATTTGGAAGAAAGTATACACAATACTGCATACAGTAGCAATTTACTCAATGTCATCCATGAAACTGTCTCTTTATTTTATTGTTCCTTTTATTGGAAATAGCTATAATTAAAATGATTAATTCTGTATGTTCTCAAAATATATTCTTGTGAACAGTAATTCTTAAATTCACATCATCATGTCATCATTATCATCATAATCATATCACTATAAATGGATCTGGACCATTGGTTGATCCATTCCAGTCACAATTATCTTTATTGTTGTGTTATTTTTCATCTTATTTCTTAAAGACTTGCCAGTATTTCAGATGTCCCTTAAATGGATTACAGGCCCACAGTAGGTAAAGTCCAGTGGTAGAGTTGCCACTTTAAAGCTTCTGGACTCGCTTTGGGCTTGTAATGTCCTCCAAACCATGGGCAGGTAAGAGTTGGATTTAGGTGTGGGAAGCTGTCTGAGACACGTGAATTCAGAAGCATCACTTTCATCATTATAATGTTAACATTGTACAATCTCGTGATAAGCATGACATGGCAGGTAAAAATCTGAAGTGACTACTGCATTGCAATAAGTATTCTGACACAACAGTCAGCAGTATTTTAAGTAAACAGCATCGTCATTATAGAATGTCACAACCGAATTTTCTAGAAATAAAAATTGAAAATATCGAAAGTTTCCATTATGTTGTTAACAAAAAAAAGTCATCATTAAAAATACCAGTTGGGCAAAAATATAAAATATCAATATTCACCAGACCAATTAAAAATTAATACAATTTCTCGCCCTTCTCCAAAACTTACTGTTCTGGGCCATGGCTCATGTTGGACCATGCATAAATATGACCGTAATGCTGTGCATTGTGTTGCAGAAAGCAGAGGCAGAAATGGCATATGAGTTGCAGGCTGCTAAGACAAAACAGCGCATCAAGGAGGAGCAGATGCAGATTCTCGTGGTGGAAAGAAGCCAGGAAATTTCTGTACAGGATCAAGAGATTCAGCGCAGGGAAAGAGAATTAGAGGCCACCATCAGACGCCCTGCAGAGGCAGAGAAGTACAAGTATGCGAATTAACTCTTAGTTTCCTATATATATATATATATATATATATATATATATATAGTGTAAAGATCCCTGTAACATACCATTAGTAGAGCTTTCTAACTAGAAGGTAGAGTGGTCAGTATTGCAGAATCATTCCTAAATCAATCTCGAAACTCTGGTAAAGAGAAAAATTTTCTTCCAAGCCTTTGAGGCCAGAGCTAGTTCTTCTAGAGTTGTATCCACTGCTGTGGAGTAATGATTAGCATGCATGAACATGAAACAAGCGTGCCCGAGTTCAAATCCTGATTGGAAAAAGCTACTTAGGTGAGGTTTTTCCTCAACCCATTAAGAGCAAATGCTGGGTAACTTTTGGCGCTGGATCCTGGACTCACTTCACCAGCATTATCACCTTAATCTCAGATAACCATAACAGTTGATAAAGTATCGTAAAATAACGAAGTAAAAAAAATATCTATAGAGTTGCAGAATATTGAAGTATATTGTCACCATCAATCAATCAATCTTCTTAATGTATCCAGCTGTTTGCTGACAACATAAAGTCCACTGTAGTCTATTCAGTTGTTGTTTTTCACGAGAAATGAGGGGTATTTTGATCGGTGTTCATTATAGATGCCTGTTGCTAATAGCCAGAGTTGGAGTGTAGTCAATATATACTGCAGGGTTGTGTTTTCTTCTGCAACTGGTACTGATGATTTTAATTTACTTCTTTTGTGGTTTATATTGTCACCATAATATACAGTAATAGTACTGCATTGGTACACCTTCCTGTTGGATGTAGACATATAGTGACCTCTTAGTGGAAGAATTGTGTTTCAAGCCTCAGGAAATAATATAAGACATTACCACCACCATCATCAATCATCAGTCATCATGGTTAAATAGCTTCTGAATCACCTACTTATTTGTGAGGTATGGTTGCTGACAATTAGTTTGATTTTCCAGACTGGAAAAGCTGGCAGAAGCAAATAGGAACAGAGTGATTCTGGAAGCTGAAGCTGAGGCAGAAGCATTACGTGTGCGAGGAGAAGCAGAAGCTTTTGCCATTGAAGCCAAAGCCCGTGCAGAGGCTGAACAGATGGCCAAGAAAGCAGATGCTTGGAAAGACTACAAGGAGGCTGCCATGGTGGACATGCTTCTTGACACTTTGCCAAAGGTGCATATCTTGATTTGTGTCTGTTAAATGGCATTGTCTGTAAGTTATTACAGTTATGAGTATGGAAAATTTCCACTATTTTATAGGAATTAATTATAAGCCATGCATTCACAATTCTAATCAATCAGCCACCCAACTAATAATGTTTCCCTTTGCATTCTCTACACTCACTTGTCAGTCCATTCGTCCAACCGTCCATTCACATTCTTCCTTACTCTCATCCTCTCACTCCTGTCTTGCTTTCATCTTTTCTTCCTTCAGTCTGCCTCGATACTATCAAAGTGAATTTTATGACACTGGTAGGTTGCTGCTGAAGTGGCAGCTCCTCTATCCCAGGCCAAGAAGATCACAATGGTGTCCAGTGGGCAGGGAGACATTGGTGCAGCTAAATTGACTGGAGAAGTGTTGAGCATTGTTAGCAAAGTACCAGAAGTGGTGAAGAACCTCACAGGAGTAGACATCGTGAAGGTAAGATAGACTTTGCTGTAGAGACAGTTGATTGTTGTAGAGACATTTGCATGAACATGTCACATCATTTTAGCGATGCTAAAGTAAATTAAGCAAGTTGTTTAGAATTGCCTCAGAATTGTACTGCCTTTACAGTGTAACACAAATTGCAATCATGCGAGGATATAGTTTGGCAAGTTATGTAGAAATGTGTCAAAATTGTACTGTGTTCATAGTATGACACAAATGTTGAAGTAAAATATTGCTGGAAAGTGAATTTTATTTGTAGAGATACTGCATGCCTGGCACATCATTGGACATCGAATTTATATGAAAACACTTTAATATTGTGTATGTGTGCATTGCATTCTGTTTCACACATGTTTTTGCTGTATAAATAAATTCGCTGACATCATTTGTTACTGAATACCTTTTTTGAAGGTATTATGAAGTATGATTAATATTAATAAAATAATTACGGTAGAATATTTATGTAATCACCATATGCAAAATGTTGCACTTCAGAATATAAATTGCAAGAATGAAACAATATTGTACCCAGGATATACAAAATAATTAACTTTCAAGAATCAAAAAGGATACATTCATGTAACTTCTTCAGATTGAGAACCTCATTTGTTCTAGTGCTAATTCAGCAGGCAGCTCTGTTCCCCTCCCCCACCCCCAAACTTCTCCTTGATTCTGTAATAATGCACTTACCACACTTGTGTATCACAATATACTATTTTATTTACTGTTTGAGAAAGTAACAGTGTTACTATGTTTATTAATTTTTATATCAGTAATAAAGTTTCATTAACATGGGCTGTAATTCATAACAGCGACAACTTTGTTACATAAAGGTAAAGGCGAATGTCCAAAAGCAAACTTCTGGATGACCACCAAAAACCAGCTATCAGCTTCTGAATACATCAGTGCCCCCAAAATATCATGTAATTTAGAGTTAGTTCCTGATAGATCCTTCAACACAACCCATTGTCACCACTCCATCTGCAGCGAGACAAACTCGGGACACGTTTGCGGTTTTGTTGAAAAACTGAGCTAATGCGAAACAACTGCCATAATAGGGTGAGGACTATGATCACTGATTTTCTTAAACAACAAGGATGGGAAGTCCATGAGGAGGTTCATTGCCTCACTATAGATGATTCAACAACACGTACCAACATTGTTGCCATTGATACCAAGCGCAATCTAGGTTTGATACTAGATCCCACCATCTGGTTCGAGAGAGATGCAATCCAGTCGCACACTACTGACAATGAAAAGCAGTTAATTTGTGAACCTTGCATTCCATACTCATCTCACCAACCAAATGGAATGTGCAAGGCATTCTCTTTGCTACACGAAGCTCTATCGCAGCATACCTATGATGTATTGAAGTCTTTAGGATTCAGTTATTTTATTATTCAGAAGATCCTAATCACAATTTTAAAGGACTCACTGCAAATTCTACAATTTTATCTATTTTATAGATATATATATAATATTTTTTTTTTAACTAACGATGGGTACTTGACTTACATCATTCACCTATATGAAGCTAGTTACGTAGACCAATTTACCGAAGCTATAGGAGGCTGGTCTACACTACACCTGCGATGAGATGCTAAAGGGGAACTAGAGCTTCCCAGAGAAAACCCCTGTGTTACCTGGACCACAGACTTGCCCAACACAAGTTATAAATTGGGGATACACTGGGAATCGAACCCGGGTCCACAGGGTTGTAAGTCTAGTGTTCTAGCCACAAGACCACCGTGGCGGCTTTTAAATATTTTTTAATAAGCCAATATTTATTGTTGTCATATTAATTTGTCTTTGTATTCATTATATTAATTGTCTTCAAATTTGTAAAAACTTTGTTATCATTGTTCTGATCCTTGTGGTCACCCTCATGAGAGGGCAGATGACTTTTTAATCTTTCATCAAAAGATGAGGGCCATGAAATAAAAAAAGGACATTTGGTATTCAGGAAAATTAACCATAAACATATCTCTTACATGCCATACGGAATTCCCACCAAATTACCATTTTACAAACAATGCCTTTCTTCTGCACTGTAATATTTCATTTCAGTTTTGTTTTTAATCAGTACCATTCACAGCAGAAAACTCTCATAACCTTTTTTTAGCCTCATGCTCCTCATTTTTATAAAAGTTCACATTCATGGCCCACATCACTGAAACAGAATTACTGATATAAAAATTAATAAGAGTAGTAGCATTGCTATTTTTCTCTAACAGTAAATAAAAAATTAATTTTTTATTGTATTCTGGTTCATTTTTTTTTTATTCCTAAAAAAATTTACATAACATTTTTCCTTAAAATGAACAGGGGAAGGAGTATTTGAGAAAAACTTATTTCCTTTGTTAAATCTCTATATTTGGTACTTTGATTTCCACAATGTTCTGGTTCTGTTGGATAGAAAGTGTTGATTGTCTCTAGAGCGAAGGATTTTGAGAAGTTTTATCTGTTTTATTCTTTATTTTACCCTTTCAATCAATTTCATTTGTACTGTACATCTATTTCATCAAGCAGTGATGATTATGTAAGTCACTGCTCATCAACTCTGCCAATAGCGGGTGTGGACATTGAACACTGCTAGCAGGCAGGGCAAGCAGGCATTACACCTCGACCTCGTCCTTATGCAACTATCTCCCATTCAATAGCAACTCCTGGTAGAAGGTAGCTGTGATATCGAACATAGTGGAATGTCTCAGTATTGTCATATTCTTCTTCAGGAGGAATTTCATTCACGATTTCAAGATATGGAATGTATAGAGTCAAATTTTAAAATTTTCATAGGAAGTAGTGGGTGAAGTTATTCTTTTTTCCAGAACTGTTCTAAGTATTCTGGTTCCAAGAAAGTACTAGTTCCAAAGAACAGTTCCAAAATAACAAACATCTGCCACAACATAATCATCATCAAAATAGGTTGTTTCGGAACTAGTGCAGTTTCCAAAATTCCAAACCGTAATGCAGTCCTAACCACGATAATTGGTGTATGTGCAGTAATTTATACAAACTATTAAACATCGCAATGATTCTATTATTCCTTCTGTTAAATAAAGGATATTAATACTTTTTTATATTAGTCTCTGTTAAAGCTTCATAATCGTATTTGTAATAGACATTGAGGTTAGTTGGGCTACATTTGCGCTATTATGTTACCGTATGCAAAATCTGTAACACAATACAATATATAACTTCAATGCTTATAATTTTTTTCTTAATTGGTTATAATAAAAGATTGTCTTTGGAACAATAATAGACACAGTCTTACAACTTGAAATTTTATTTATTCTTGTTGCTATATTAAAAGCAAACGATGTAAATGAAACTGATTGGACAATCAGAATGATTGTTAATATTAAAACGTACCCTGCAAATTCATTGGAATTTAAAGTTCCGTGCTTCCCCCCATCATACCTACCTATATTTACTTACTTACAAATGGCTTTTAAGGAACCTGGAGGTTCATTGCTGTCCTCACATAAGCCCACCATTGGTCCCTATCTGTGCAAAATTAATCCAGTCTCTATCACCATATCCCACCTCCCTCAAATCCATTTTAATATTATCCTCCCATCTACGTCTCGGCCTCCCCAAAGGTAAAGGAACTATTGTGCATCCAAAGAGAACACCTTGACTGGAACAGTTATAGTCTCTGGGGAAAGTATCTGGAGCATTCCAGACGAAATGATTGGAAGGTATGTTATACAGTACTCTGGTTCTCATGAGAAACAGTCCATCAGAAACTCCTACTATTATTTCGGAACAGAGTGTTCCAACCTGCTGTTCTGAAGGTACTGTTATGTTATTTTTCCCCATCTCTGTCATAGACATCCATTGACTGTGGATGTAGATGTACTTCTACTGAGCTTGTTAGAAATTACAGACTTACAATGTGATAGTGAAATTAAGGTGAAATATGAAAGTAGGAAAAAAGTTTGTGTGATTTTTATACAAATATTCCATATGTCAGATTTCTCAGGCTTCATCAGCACGCTTCCCGCATACTGTGCATGTTTGGATCTACCTACATATGCGAACAGTTGTTTTCATTAATGAAATTAAGCAAATCTCACAACAGAAGTAATTCATCTGACTGCAATCTACAGTGTTTACTCAGTTCATGCACTACCCAAATCATAGTGCCTGATATTGAGCAATTAATACGCAAGAAAGGGGCCCAAAAATCCTGTAAAATTGGCTTTACAGAAGATTACTGAATATTTTCACTAATGATTCATTAAAGCATTTGTGTTTGTTCCATTTTAAGTACTATGTAAATATCAGTCAATCTTCTTAATGTATCCAGCTGTTTGCTGACAACAGAAAGTCCATTATAGTCCACTGTAGTCTATTCAGTTGTTGTTTTTCACGAGAAATGAGGGTTATTTTGATCGGTGTTCATTATAGATGCCTGTTGCTAGTAGCCAGATTTGGGGTGTAGTCAATATATACTGCAGGGCTATGTCTTCTGCAACCGATATTGATGAGTTTAATTTACTTCTTTTGTGATTTATGGATGGACAGTATAGAAGAATGTGTTCCGGATCTTCATCATGATTATTACACCACAGACAAGTAGGATTATCAGAAATGTGAAATCGGTGTAGGTACAATTGAGTGACAATGTGACCTGTTCTGGCTCTTGTTAAAAATGTTTGAACATGTCTGGGCAAGTTTTTGTACATTTTCAGGTCATTTGGTTTCTTTTGTACAGACTGTAAAATTTTTCCTTTGTCAGAAGAGAGCCAATTGTTGATCCATAGATTTGTAAAATGAGAATTTACTGAAGCAAAAACACTGGATAGAGATATCGCTTGAAGAGGTCTTGGTTGCAAATATGTTGCCTGTTTTGCAATATTATCGACTTTCTCGTTTCCAGGTATATATTACTATGTAAATATCATTTAATGAAAAAGAGAATACAGTTCACTGTAACAGAGTTCAATAATATCAGTATAGGGATAGGCTTTCATTTAGCTTATTTCGTAACTTTTTCCTATCACATATTTTGCAATGAAGCACACGTGTGTAAAATACAGTAATTAATATTAAGTTATATTTGACATAGCAATATGAAAGGAAAAAGAAAAAATCTAAAATGCAGTATGGTATGTAGTTTTATTCACCTTTCATTTCATCCTTAAACTAACAATCAGTTGATTTCATATGCATAAATATCGGTATTAGGCATTCACATTACTTTAAGTTTAATTTTATCAATATGAGAAACAATTGAAGAGTATGATCCCAAAATGCATTAAGTCCATTTTTATGAAAGGACTGGACTAGTTTTTTATCCACTGGTCTACAGACTGAGCGAGTTTTCAAATGTCATGCACAATAACACACACTTTTAAACAAGAATTGGCGTTGTTTTGGAAGAAAACAAGCTTAAAATATAATGATAGAGGTCTCAAATATAAGCATAATCTTTTAAGTACTTTTAATCCTACATCTTGCTTTCACAGCTGTCTTTTCCACATGTTGCTTAGGGTTCCCGTACATCTCGTAAAATATGGGAACATCTTTTTTTTTTTGTCCCGCACTTAAAAATTAGTCACTGAAAAAAACAAAACTGAATATATCAACTGTTATTTTATTATAAATATAAGCTTCCATCACTGTTGGTGACATTGGAATTTGTTACTTTAGCAACATTGGAGGTGACACTGAATGTATACAATGTTCTTAAAACAGTTCATACTTTGAAGCAAAGTACTACCAGATCAAAATTGCTGAATCTTGCTTTTTAATGAGCTCATGATAATTGTGAAAAATATTTTGAATTCCAAAGAAGATAAATTGAAGGAAATTATGAAATCAAAATTTAGATGAAGTCTGGGTGAATCTGTTCAAAAGTGTTGATGAAAAGCTCCAAAATTAAGACGTAAAAGTGTTAAGAGTTCATTATATTGCAGATGTTGAGAGATTGTTCTCCTGAATGGACTCACTATGGGCTGATGAGAAAAACAAGTTGAATATAAAGACAGTAAAATCAATAGTATTTGTGAAATCATTTTTCATTGAGGATTGTGTTGTATTTCATGACTTAATGCTTCAAAGAAATATAATTGTTAAAAGAAATCCATTCTTAGAAAAGTACTATTGTATGAGTGACTGGTTTATAACACTGTATTCTCAGTTGAAGCTATTTTGTAAGGAGTACATTTTCAATATTTTTGTTCAATTTATTCTTTAAGTACATTATTTTCATTAATAATATTTAATTTGATTTAATTCTATTGTTTTAATATGTTCAAAGACAACATGGATAAGTGTGATGAAAATTATATAGGCTACAGAAGCTTAATTTTTTTTAATCAGTGCTGAGTGACCTGTATTTTCTTCCAATGTTTCTGGGAACCCTAGTGTTACTTCCAAGTCATTTTTTATGCAAGTTTAACTTATACCCAGATATTTTGGTTGTACTTTCTTTTGTTGATTGATTGTTCAAGTTTATACATATTTACTCGAGGTTTATGGACAAGTGTGAAAGTCTGGTGAAACTTTTTACTGTACTGACAACATGGCTTTTTGTAGGATAACAATATCCATACTACGAAGTCCTCTCTTTGAACAAGACTATTTCGATATCTTCATCCTGCTACAGTGCTGATAACTCATTAATCATAACCAGGGGTGCCAACTTTAGGTGGAACCCATTCCCTCTGCCTCCCCCCAAAATTGAACAATAATTAAGTAAATGAAACATACATAATGTGTGTTTCTTTATCAAGGAAGGAATTAGGCCTACTAAAGAATGTTGTTGACTCATGTTTTATGAGTTTAGATTTAAGACCTCTCCTGGCATCACATTATCATAATCATCCTATCACATCATCGGGGTAATGTAACTCCGCCTTCCAGGCGCCCCAACCTCAGAAGTGGGTTACAACTAAGCCACGGCCAGGAGAGAAGACCAGAAATGTCGAAAAGACAACCTGGTGGCATTGGATTAAAAAAAAAAAAAAAAAACATACATAAAGCAGTGAAGAAATATAGTGCAGAATGCATTAAAACAGTGGTTCCCAAAGTGGGGGTTGTGACCCCCTGGGGATCATGTAAAGAGTTGAGAGGGTCGCGAGATGATTTACAAAATAAAAAACGCCGTATTAACATACATTTATTTTGCATTTAGAAACCTAAACAACTTTGAACATGAAATTTTAAAAAATCTTTCAATAATAATAAAGTAAAAATAATTAATGTGATAATTGTGCCTATTTTTCAGAAAGTAGCCTTTCAAATCTGGACTAAGTATTTGATACACACACACACACACACACACACACACACACAGTGATATTATTTTCAAATTTGAGATTTTTCGCTTTTGTTTTGATGGCAATCATAGATGAGAAACTTAATTTGCATGAATACGATGTGTTGCAAATGTTATCAAAATTACAAGGCTTCTTTTGCAAGCTCGAGGTATTCTTTTTATGCAGAACTAGTTGACACTCTGCGAAAAATGGTCTTGTTTTAAAATATTCCATCATTTTTTTTTAATTTCAGCCAGTTGAATGCAATGGATCCAGTATCCATCTGTGACTGTCGTAATTTGTTTTGAGTTTCGGAAATATTAAAAAACCTGTTGTTTAAAATAGTATTTCTGGTGTGGTAACTTATCTATTGTTTTTGAGTAAAATTGTATTGTAGTTTGCGATTTTACAGGAATTTATATTTCTGAAATGGAGTCAGTAACCAGTATGGTAGTGGGAGAGGGGGGGGGAGGTCACAAACTGAAATCTCGCCCAAAAGTGGGTCGCGCCTTCAAAAAGTTGGGAACCACTGCATTAAAGTGTGACATACATGTGGAAAACATGGACGACAGTTAAAAATATATAGTGTGGTTGGAATTCAGTTGCTAGTCTGGTGGGTGGAATGAAGAAACAGTGGCGATCAGAGGCTCAGCAACTAGGAGTGTGGGGAGGTGAATGTCATACTACCCTTTTAGCAGTTATACTGCTCAGGATAATTCTAGACCTGTCGATGACTTTATATTTAAAAAAAAAAAAAAAAAAAGCGAGCCCGGCAAGACAACAAGCCATTTCAGATTTTAACTTCATACTCATTGCGTGTTTATCATTATTATGTTAATGGTTAAAATCCAAAATGGGTAGATTTTTAGTTAAAAGACAAAAAACCGCAATTGGAAGTGGAAAAAAAGATATCAGTGAGTCAAGCTCCAGGAAAACAAAATGAGGCTTGACTGTTCGTTATTCATCCATATACAGCTCCAGAGAAAATCCTGTTACCTGGACCACACACTTGCTCAACAAAAGTTATAAATCGAGAGTACACGGGGATCAAACCCAGGCCCACAGGATTAAAAGTCCAATGTTCCAATCGCTAGATCACGTAGTAGCAAAATAATATATTATACATATTAAAATCAATTGCATGTGTTGAATAGATCAGTTCAGAAGGGAGTCAATTGAACTGATGTGTCCATGAGGATGGTTGCTCTTCCTTTCGCTTGAAATGTCCATGACAGTGCTGGTTAATTTTCTTCTAAGGGCAGGAAAGGTCTCTGTTGACCCCTCTTGTGCTTGGGCTTTTCCTTGCTCTTCTATGAAATTAGGTTCCTTGGTTATCAAATGTTTTTATATGCTTTTTTTTTTTTGCTGCATAGAGATTTAGATTTGTCTCAGCAATGTCTGTTCGTGCTCTGTGCAGGAGTTTGATCGTTTCTTTCCCTGTTTGTAGAAGTCAGCATCAAACCAAAGATTGGCTCTCTTTTGCCTTTGGGAGATGAGTGGTGTTTGTATATGGTTTTCTATTCTTTTCAGATGGGGATCTAGTTAAGTCCTTTTTTTAGGAGGACTGAAGCTTCGTCAGTTGAATGTTTTCCAGTTGTGTTTCATTCAGCTTTCTTGAGAATGTGAGGAATTTTACTGTTTTTTTTTCTGGCTTCTCTGATTTGTTGGTGTAATAGTTGCTTCTACTGATACTGTAGATGTTTTCTTAGAACAGTGACTGATAAGGAGGAGAGTACTTGTCTTAAGAGTTGTATGAAAATCCAATATTGTGGCATCAGGATACTATATACCATGCAGAATGAAAATGTCAGTTACTCAGCCAATCACATGGCTTATAAGATATCTCCCAATCCAATCACAGCGTGTTGGAATACTGGCACTGCCAGCTTCTCTAATTGACTACCATTCATATTCAGTTCAGTTTTGAAGCGAATGAAATATACTAGCAACATCAGTAGTGGTAATTGACTGACTGACTGTATTGTCAACTATACAGTTCACATCCCTTAAAAACATTACTATGTATGCAGAAACATTATAAATCATAACATTGTGGCAAAATCCGGGACAAATTGGCATTCGAAAATGCTCCCAGAAAAATTCAGAACAAGGGCTAAATTCAGGACTGTCCCAGAAAAATCAGGACGGATGGTCACCTTATAATTGTATGCTTATTTTGTAGGTTTTAGGACGTGAATTTCCTGGTTCTTGTGGTAATGTTGTAAAAATATAAACTAAAAGTAAACATTTCCAAGTTCACTTTTGATATGAATGAGAAGTGAGAAGTTTGAGAGAGGAGAAGGGGTGAAGGGGGAGAAATATGTTTCTCAACTTTGTGAACATTATTATATGACACCAACCACACTGAAGGATTAATGAATAAATGGACATTTTATTGTTGATTAAAACAAAAACAAAGAGAAATATAATTAAATTATTAACTCTTATTATTCTGAGCAGAATAATAAGACTAAACTAATTAAAAACATTTTTGTTACTGAGAATTTCACATATTTTAGGCATAAAATCAGAAGCCGTAAGTATTAGTTTCACGGTTCCAAACTAATAAAAAAGAAGCCTCCTTTTAATCTAGATCAATTTGTAACAAATGTTAATTCATTTATACCTTTATTTTGCTCCACAGTACAGGTATGTGTGTAAACTAAACAGTTGTAATGTACATAAATTCGGTGTCTACATATCATTTGTGTGCACTAATTGTGTAATTTTGTTCTTCAGTCTATCCACGCTGCTTGAAGACCACGCGTGCTGTACTACTGTGTCGTGCTGAGCTGCTATTCTTTTCTTCAGGGCCATGTTAAATATATTTTCATGAACCAAATTGTTGATCCGTAGACTAGTCACATTTGTATCAGATATTCTTCTATGTTGTCTTAACTTCCTGAGTAATTGCTAATTCGACTTATAAGGTGAATAGATTACTTTCTTACTGCGAAGTAGCTGCTTGACTCTTGAAAGCAATGCTCCCACATTTCAGTTATGTAGAATGCGTGTATGGATGGTTCAACAATCGTCAAACTGTTAATATAAAATATGATTAATTATAAACAGTTAAAACATCATTTACTCACCGAGATTAAGTAAGGAGATGCTGAAACTGTCTTTTCGTTCCAAATATTTGTATTTATTCATACAGATTAAACCAAACCTAATCCAAAAACAAAGGGAGATTAGAGTCAACTTCGCCATGATGCAGTTCATTTAAAATACACTCATAATCTATGCCTGATTACATAATTACTGTTGATGACTTGGAATGTCAACACCAGGGAGTCTTCCTTATAACGTTTTCGAACTTTAAGAGTCGAATTTGTTAACATGTAATTATCTTATATAAACACTCACTGTTCAGTACTATATCTGTGTGGCATTGTAAGTTATAAATTTTTTACACGAACTTACACATACAATGCCTAACCTCATCTTTGCTTTGATGAAGACTAAGGTAAGCTGAGATGCAGTCACAGATAGCAGTGCTTGCTTACCAATAACATGCTGTCTCCATAATGGCGTGGAGTGTTGCTTCTAAGAGCCAAGTAGCTGCTTTGCGGTAGAAAAGTAATCTATTCACTCAGTATATCATGTATTAAGATTTTTTGTGCTTGTAGATGTATTTTATCGTTATAATTGTTTTGTCGTTTTCCTTATATGAATATTACTTTTTGCTAGTGTGCTTTTTGAGAGCTTTGCCTCTGATTTAATGATACTCAAGATTGTTAGATAATTTTGTAAACTATTTTTTTTTAAATTGCGTGACCCAGTAAGTATATGATATTTTTCTTGTGTGTTTTAACTTTACTACATCTCACTAATAATGTTATGAGAAAGTATGGAGTCTTTAATTTCTTTCCCATTATTCTCAAGTATTTTTTATTCAGCTTTCTTTGTATTCTTATCAATTTCTTTGAATGAGACCAATCTTCTTGTTATTTCTGTGTTACATTGATTTATTTTATTATGTTTTGTTTATTATTGAATATTGTTAAGAAATTTAGATTATACTGAATAGTATAATTTTAACTTCAGTTCTTTTTAAATTTATACTGTAGTAATTAAGTTTCTTGTGAAGTGGCATTGTATATATTACGTATTTCCAAAGAAAGAAATGTTTTTATATTATAGTAGCAAAGTTACAGATTTACAAAAGAATTTTTGCACCATATTTTTCAGATAAACAGAGGAACAGGAGGAGAATATTAGAATGTGGCCAAGAATTCTTCTTCATAGTAAGAAATTTCTAAATTTATTTTTGTGTATTCCCATTCTTTCTTCATACATAAGTCAGCAATGAGTTACAGCATCAATCATGAGTTTCGAAAGAATTTGGGAAATATAAATTCTCGAGACACAGTGTAAAGGAAAAAAGATAATATTGAACGCATATTTTGTTAATAAATTCAACTGTTCACAGAGTCAGTTGCAACTTGCAGAATGTGACCTAGCCGTATGGAAATCATGATCTGATAAGCATTGGAATTTTGATTCATTGCTCCTTGGTTGCAATTTTATTCATGGAAGCTTTGTTGTTTCCATTAATGAAAACGAATAGAGGCAGTGGTAATCTTCATGTGTGTGGTTAAAGGATTAAATTCAGGATATGAGAGTATCACCACTTTGTTTCTTTACATGACTGACACATAAAAATGTCCATTTTGTCCTCCTAAATATTGAAGTGATGAGTGTACAGTTTAAACTCGTGTTATAGCTCTGTGGATAAAAAATAACACCAAATGGTATTGTTAGATTCATATAAAATTAAGTTATACGAATTATTAACCTACATAATAATGGAATAAATATAAAAGTAATAATACCACGTAATAAAGTTTCTGATCTAAAAAATATAAATTTTGTGATTCAGCCATAGATTATTCCAAGAATTAATCTATCACTAGGTTAATTATATTATGCATAGTTTCTTACTTTGTTTGAAGTGAAGTACAAATGATCCTCAATAGTAAAGTGCAAAATCTAGCCACAAAGAAATGCATCACTCTTTTGCAGTTGTAAAACAGTAATACTGTAGATGAAATGGAATGTTAACAGGAATACAAAAATTTAAATTGTCAGGAGATACAAACTGTGTTTGTCCGTACTTCAAATTTTTCACGTTATATGTGTGCAGTGGTTTCCTGACATGAGATCAAATAGTTCAAATGTTGATCTTACCTTTTGAATAATTGGAATGTATTGTTGTAAATTTACCTATACATTTAAATGCTATAATTATTATGTAAAGAGCTTTGCTAATGGTGTCGCGAATTTTTTCCTACCTGCATTTGACACTTTTGTCATACATAAATGTGAAATTTGTACTTCATTTTAGTGCCATTAATGTACTTACAAATGGAGAGTTGCGTGAGTTAATAGGAAAAGAACAGAATTTTAGTGTTACGAATGAAATGCATGAGGCATTTACAGCTACAGATTACTAAAATACTTTTAATGAAAAAAAAAAAAAATTAAAAACAATAGTAAAAAGTGGCATTGATACATAATTTGTTAATATTAAAGTCAGAGTTCAGTAAATCATGAGTTCTTGGTTGGTTTTATGCTGTGATAATTTAGCACTTTTAATTCTCCCTTATTACACTTTTTTTTTTTTAATATAAAGTAAGCTTGGTAAAAATGATCTGGATTCATAGCATGCTACAGATCTTCAGCATTGTCAGTGACAGTTTCTAAGTGAAGGTTAGAGGTATTTAAAACTCGCATATGTTGTCATGTCTGAATTAACAGAGGAGTGATTTTGAGTAAGGGTGTTTGATGAGTTTTAAAATTGTAGTTACCAGTGGCGGTTCCTGACCTGATTGCACCAGTACCTTCATCACCACCACCTTTAATATATTCTTTTAATTGACTCGAGATTGAATTGAAGGATTAGCTGTAAGAAGGGCGTAACTCAGAAAACCTAGTTTTGAGATAATCAACAAAAACTATCTGTACCCTACATCTCTTGCTAGAATATGACACTATTCATATATATTGTAGGGTAATACGTTCTCTTGTGATTACAATGAGTTCCATGGTTAATGTTTGAATATTGTACGAGAACGAAGCATTCAATTTTTTTTTTAATTACGCCCTTCTTCCATAGAAGAGGATTGAAAATATTACAATACTCTTAACTTTTCTATATTTCTAATATTTCTATAGGAAAGGTTAGATATAGGTTTATACTACAATAATGAAAGTAATTACAGTGTTTGTTCTTATATATATATATATATATATATATATATATATATATATATATATATATATATATATATATACACACACACACACACACACACACACACAAACACACATATATATAGCATATAATATGTTCGTTTACTAAATTGTTATCACAACATTAAAAATAATTAATCCCACTTATTTCACGTTATAATTATAAATAATTAATCCACTTATTTCACGACATCATTTTAACTGAAAGTGCCTAGAATATAGGCATGCAAACATTATATCACTTTAAGTGATCTAGTAACCTAACATAAACAACATCTAGAATCTTGTGAGGCCTCTTGGAGTGTTTGCCTCTCATATCTGTCATTACAGTATCACCTAGTTTCACTATATTTTTTTTTACAGTTATCACACATTTCTTGGATATTTTAAACAATGATAGAATAAAGGATTTTCATAAAAATTATTCTCAGTCATGATACTGTATACCCAAGAAAATTATTGGTGCTGTTGTTTTACAGTTGTTTGACATTGCTTAATGGTCCTCCTCTCCAAATATCTCATAAGAAATGTATCCTGTTGGTTTTTGATTCCAGTCGAGCTGTATGGAATAGTGATATTATTTACAATTATCAGGTGTTACACATTTCTGTTTCTAAAGTATGTGCCTCCCACCCTAAGTATTTCTGAGTATTAACAGGTGTATATTGATACGCAACAGGCGTTTATCGATACGCCCTTCTGTTATTACCACAACAAGCCTTTAACACCATACCAATTTTAGAAACTAACATAGTTAGAGATACGCAGTTTTGTTATTCAATAAAGCACCAGGGGAAGACAACATAAACATGGAATTATTTAAAAACTTCAGTGAACCACTTTTGCACAGATTTCACAACTTCCTCAACATGATTTGGAATGGAAAGGAGCCCCCCCTCTTTTCGCTTTACAACAATAACAAAACCTCAGAATGGCAAAAATTGTAGATATGCCATTATGATTCTAAGCATACATTATTTATGTGGCATATATGTGCTTGTCATTGTATATATTAGGTATTGTCAATATAACAACCCAGCTTTGAAGAAGGACATGAAATGGAAAAAGGAAAACATTATTAAGTTTGGTACATGGAGTGTACAAGGATGAACAATTAGATGACATTTTGGCAAAGAAGGAAATTTCCATAGCTGTATTATCTGAAACAAAGAAACAACTACAAGGCAGAAAGATGATCCAGAATTATATGCAGTTTTATTTAGGTGTGAGGCGTGAAATTCATGCTAAAGCAGGAGTAGTGTTAATGATACATAAAAAATTTCAAAATGTAATAAATGACTACAGTTTTTGGGATGAAAGGATTATACAACTATTAAAATATCCAGAGGTTACTTGTCTGTAATAGGAATCTATGAGCCAGTAGAAGGTGATACTGTAGAGACTAAAACATTCTATAATAAGCTGCAACAAGTTTTGTCCAAAGTTAATAAAAATTATTTTATCATATTAATGAGAGATTGTAATGCATGGATTGGAAATTCTAAAGTAGATCACAATATTGGCACCTTCAGCAAACAAACACATGAAACTCTTATTTGATTGATTTTGTACTATATAATCAACTGAAAGTTATGAACACATTTTTTGCTCATAAAGATAAGTCATAAATATACCTGGGAGGCAAGAGGACAAAAATCCATAGTTTATTTTATTAAATGCAACAATAAACTGTCAGAATTAGTACTAGATACTCGAGTTTTTCATGGCCCAGAATTAGAAACTGACCATTATTTACTTGTATGCCCAGTTCATTTAAGACTAAGATGGTATAGAAGAAAGCAAACACCTACAAATATAACTTGTAAGTCATCATTATAAAGTCCATTTTCTACCTGATTCCTCTATAAATGGTTATATCACAACAGGTTGAATGGATTAAATAACATATCAGTAAGTGAAGAAGAATGGAAGAACATTACAGATATTGTTAAACAAGCAGCATTCGAGAGCATTGGCACTAAAAAGAAATGGCAAAGAAAAAGAGGTTTAAGGAAATGGGATGAAAACATACAAAAAATCATTGTGGAAAAGCAAGAGCCATATAAAAAAAATATTTGACCACAGGGAAAGAAAACAACAAAGCTTTCTACCACTTCAAAAGAACAATTGCTAAACATGAGGTACGTGAATATCACAAACAGCCTTGTAATGAATTTATATCTTTTCTAGAAAATGAAGTACAGGTTGTCCTCACTTAATGTTGAGGTTAGGTTCTGAAAAATGACGTTAATTGAAACAATGTAATGCGAGACGATTTTTCTCGTAAGAAACAATAGCAAAAGAAGAGGTTAGGTTCTAAATTATACTAAATACATTATGAAATACACAATTCTAGCATACAAAATATTTATTATTAGTACCGTACAGTACTGTACATGTTACTTACATTCTATGCCCATTAATCCTTCACAACAATTTCTGAACTGTATTCATCGTTCTTTAGCTGGAATCACTAACCACTTCCTAAGTCATCTGTTCACCTCCTTCCTTGAAGAACGAATGGAGGATTGATTGTTTCATTGCATTCTTCTTCTTTTCTTGATAGATTTCTTGGTAGCACCTCAGATTGTCCATCACATTACGCTGAACTTTTGAGAAATTTTCATGAACCAAGTCTTGTCACCCAACATGTGGAGCCCTTCCCCAATAAGCTGAAACACTGCTGCCAACCCCTTCAGTGTCAAATGTCGCTTCTGTTCTTCTTCTTTCTTGTTGCTTTCATTTTCTTCAAGATTTTGAAGAGAGTTCTGTCCGATCCTCATTGCTAAGTTCTTCTGCATGACTTTCTAACAGTTCTTCTATGTCACTTGGTTCCAGTTCTGGGAAACCTGCCACTCTTGCTATATTTAGAGTTTCTTGATTCACAATGTGTAAATTTTCTAAGACATGAAGTTGTGTGGCACACTGAGGCCATAGTTTTTTTCACACACTATTCATGCACATCTGGGAAACCATTCAGGATTCTGCAATGTTTTCTATTCCTTTGAGGATATTATAGCTCCGTCAATATTCACGAATCGTTGGTTTATCTTCACCATTGGTGGCCTTGACAAGTTGATCAAAAGTCCGGCATACATAATATGCTTTGAAAGTGACAATGACACCCTGATTCATCGGTTGTATTAAATCTGTAGTATTGGGTGGGAGAAAAACAACCTTCACATTCTCATGCTAGGTTTACAGATGTGATGGTGCATTGTCAATAAGGAGAAAGATCTTAAAATCAACATTTTCTTTCACACAATATTCTTTCCAGGCAGGCACGGCATAGCCTGTCAGTCATTGGCTGAAAATGTGTCCAGTGATCCAGGCCTTTTTATTTGCCTTATAGATGACAGGAAGGTGTTCTTTTGAATACCCCTTAGAAGCACGCGGATTTTCAGCCCTAGAAATTAACAATAGCTTTATCTTGAAATCACCATACGCATTTCCACCAAGAAGCAAAGTCAGATGAACCTTCGCTACTTTAAATCCTAGAGCTGTTTTCTCTTCTTGTGAAATGTAGGTTCTAGAAGGCATGCGCTTCCAAAATAACCCTGTTTCATCAACATTGAAAACTTGCTTCGATGTGTATCCACCGTCTTCAATTATTTTCTGTAATTTTTTAATAAAATCGTTTGCTGCAACGCTGTTGGAACTTGCAGCCTCACCAGTAACTTTAATGTTGTGAAAGCTATAGTGGTGTTTAAGCTCTGAAACCATCCTCAACTGGCATTAAATGTTACTTCATTCTGCTCTCCACCTTCACTTTTCACATGTTCAAACAGTGATTTAGCTTTGCATTGTATGACTGCTAAACTAACTGGAGCATTGCGTTGGTTTTGGTCTTCAATCCACATTGCAAGCATTTTCTCCATTTTTTTTCCATTATCACGTTTTGTGTATGAGTTACTTTAAAAGCGGGTGAGTGTGCTGTAGACATCGCATCTGCTTTAGACCTGACTCTCAACTACGGCCATGCTTCTTGACATTAGTCTCTGTAAACAGTGTGCTTCAAGGAAATTCGAATCAGGATTTTAGGCCAAAAATTTGAACACTGTAGCTTCTGAAAAATTAAGTTTCTGTGTTTCTTTTTGCTGAATTCTAGGAAATCGTCTTGTTTCATAACTGTCACGACAAATTTCTTTTCTACTCTGCTTTTGTTGACAACATCAACCCAGTCAGTGGGTAAGAAGACTTGGCTTGCCTTTGGTACGAGGGCGAGTCAAAAAGTAACCTTAATAATTGTTTTATTAATTGAATATGTACAATAAGACTACGAACATTTTATCACTTTTAACATAGTCCCCACTACATTCAATGCAAGTGTTCCTGTTATATAGATATTATATATATGTGTGTAGTACTACAATCTAATGCGAGTCTGATTTGTTATTTATATATTAATGTTACTTTTTGACTCGCCCTTGTATTTCTCAATCATTGCAAAATCTCTATCCGAAGGGAATCGTGTGTGACCAGTAATCAAAAATCTGTGTTCAATTTCTTTGAATTTTCTCACCACATTCTTATGCCTGCTGTAGGTGCTTTGGTAAGTGGGTATACGTAGTATATGGTCATAAACACCTGCTATCACTTCTGGTGGATATTTCCGATAATTTTTATGGTGCCCCCTTTGGTCTTTTTTACCTCTAGCAACTTGCTGTACAATGTTTTCCATTCTTACTCTTGATTTTTGTAGCCCATGTACAGAGAGATATGCTGCCTTACAGACTTGGATGACTTCACCTTGCATCTTAACAGAATATGTAGCAGTGTTCTTTCGAGAAGACAGTTCCTTTTTTCTTCTCTTCGGGTAGGAGCATTTAGGAGGTGATATTGAGATACACGAGGAGATGTAGTTGTTGTGCACATCAAAATTCCCAATGTTCCAGAAGCAGTGGAATATTGTGGAAGCTGCATCTTTTATCCTCGACATGCATTTCAGACGGCAAGCACATGGAGGTCCCAGTTCTCTGACAGCTATTTTCTTTTTTGTTGCATCACTCGTGTACTTTTGACCCTTAAAAATAAAAGTGATGTCCATGTTACAACGTGTTTATGAACAAATTTTATTATTAATATAATATTAACACAATTTGTGTGCTGACTCCCCTAAATATTAAAATTAATAATTATTAATTACAATAAAACAATATATTTTTCTAATAATATTTGATTTTAGCTAATTTAGCTATTTTAAAGTGCATACCAGATTACCCCGGCATTTATATTTAGCCCTTTTATTCGACTCTGGTGTCCGCTGCTGCCATCGTTGCTGTTCATCCTTTGCAGGAGAAATGGGCAGCTCTCTAACAACAGGAGTAAAGTCTTTCTCCTTTTGGGACAAAATACAATACAAAAAGGATGAATAGCATGAACCTACAAAACCACACTGAATAATACAGCTATATAATGACAAGCCACAATAACCTCTAAAGCTCTTCACAAGTATTACAATCATTCGTGGTTAACCCAGATGTTCCTGAATTATTTTTTTTGTTTAAAATTTCGAAAGATAGTGTGTATATTGTTCATAGTGATCCTTAGTAATGGACAATTATGTTTTTGAAGTAATAACCTTCCTAGGTTTTGCAGAAAAGTGCGTCCTTCTGGAAGGACGTCAGGATAATATGACTATAATTTCATAAGAAATGTGAAGAACGATTTTTCGTAATAGACAAGCGAATTTCAGCAGTGCGTACCAAACGATTATACTCATGGTCCTCCAAAAACCTAAGAAATATTAAAAGTGACATTTAGGGGCCTAATCATGTTAAAACTATAGATACCATTGCGCACAATTACATTTATTGGTATTTATTTAGGAATGATAATATGTTGGAATACCACAAAACAATTGAGAACATGCAGACATAAATAAATATCGCAAAGTATAGCATGAATTATCTGTGGATATCCATTCACTCATGCTTATCTCTAATCCAATAACTATGTTTTTTTTACTAATCCAGTAATAATGTTCTTTCACCAATCATTTCACTTGATGTGAAAAGACACAAAACAGCTGACATGGAGGGGCAGATCACACTTGAGGCACATTGTGGTTGCTCTTTTCTGGAATATCCTGCATTTCAGTTGCTTCTTATGCGTATGAATGTCCACATGCAGATCATAAACGTAGTGGTTCCGTCCATCATACCAGGATTCAATTTTCGATACCTTGGAAGGCCTACCTTTGCTGGTGAGAACCCGTTTGTTTGATTCCAGAATAGCTGTAGCAACTCGTCTCTGAAAATACAGATGATCTATATTCTCTTCATTGCACCTGTACAAAAGCAGGCGTTCTGTTCAGCGAAATCTATGAGATGAGCAATGATTGGGAAGTACCATTTCCTCCCTCAGATGGACGTCGGATAGAGAGACATGTTCTGGTCCCCGCGATCAATGCCTCCCATATGATTGCTGTATGACTAAAAAAGACGAGGTTGAGGCACAGCTATCCTTAGTATCTTATCACTTGAAAAGCGCCCAACTTGTCTCAGAGAAAAAATTTCTCTAGGTCATCGTTATCAAACACATGCCAGTTCATCATGATGAAGTCGAATCTGTCTCTCGATATTGCATTTGACACTAGTTCATTGTGACTGTCTTGTTCCCCTTGCCAGTACATTATTCTTCTGAGAACTACTACGTAACCACTAAGCAGGACTATAGCTAGAAACACCATCATTTCATTTTCAGAGCAGTCTCCTATTCTGTTCTTCTTTGCCGCGTACTGATTGGTATAAGTGACCATCATGTTTAGAATTTCGTCATCGAAAAATTGTGTGAAGTATTCTAATGGACTTCTACCGGGTTTGAGTGGTATTTCACACATCATAGGCCATTCCGTGTTTGGAAGAGTTGAGTCTTCATTTTCAGGTTCCCCTGTAGTTTCTCTCTCGGCAGCCTGTGTCCCAGTAATACCTTCCTTGTTTGTCTGCAGAGTTGGAGGGACCATTGTAGAACTGGTGCTTGGGAGTGTTGACCCTGCTTTTACAGGTTCCCCTCTATCTTCTTTCTTGGTAGCCTTTGTCCCAGTAACGTCTTCCTTGTTTGTCTCCAGGGCTGTAGAGGGCGTTGTAGATCTTGTCCTACACTTTCTAGATAGCTGAGATGGACCAGGTAACAGACGGCAATCCTATGTCATATGATGATTCCTCACATACATTGTTGATAGCCATGTCAGTTACAAACACATCGGCACTCATGGGTTGTCTTCTGCACCCGAATCCTCATCAGTCAAATCATCACTTGCATTTAGAGGTGGCAAAAGTGCGACATCTACACCACTGTTTGGAATAGTTTCACTACTGTCTATAATTTCCAGAAGTTCATGCTGTGTAATTTTTCTCCGGGAAACACAAAGAAAATATCATATTATCCTGACGTCCTTCCAGAAGGACGCTAAAAAATGTAACGTTATTACTAGTTATGAATGTACGTTCATGCATATTTCACATAAGTGTATTGAAAGCCCTAATCTTTGAGATATTGCACCATAAATTTCAAAAAAATAATCCGTAAATTACGGTAAATATAATTACCCATTTATAACAAGGTCAGTCAAATCAACCATCGCTGCTGAAGTCCTACATTCAGGTCTAAATTTCTCGCTCACAACTGACGATTAACATGCAGCTGCTGAGCAGTCGTCAACAATGGACATTCAAAAGGCGCGTGACTAACAATAGTGATATTTGGAGTCTAATATTAATTATTATGTCATTATTTCTTAAGCTATGCATTCCGTCCTTCTGGAAGGACGTCGGAACATCTGGGTTAATGATTTCGTGATTACATATATTAATATTATTTATGAATACAGCATGTTCAGCAGTCATGATAAGTCACATTGTCACATATAATAATGTGGCATGCAACATAATAATATTTTGATGATGACGAGAGATTACATGAGTTTGGCCGACAATCACATTAGCAACACTGTCATCACATGAGGATTCACTCTCATTAGAACAATCAACCTCCGTATCGGTTCCTAAATGCATTATTTCACCTAAACAACTCAAGTTGTTTCCTCTGCAAGACGCCATCTTGCCTGTGGCTTACCATAATAAAGCACAAAAGTGACCTGTTGGAGCTTGGTGCAATACGTAACAATGGACTGTGTGCTGTCACCTCTTGGTTTCTTTAATCAGTACTCCGCCAGTGGCTTAGCATTATCTAGATTCAAGTGCCTCAATTATGTTTTAAATTTTCAAACTCTAATAAAATAATATAAATGTGATACTACAACAGAAATGCATAAAGTTTCCAGACTTATGGCTGGCCTCAGTGTATATTGACCCAAGTCATGCTAGAAAGTGCATTAATGCTTGTGAGGAAAAAATTCTTGCAATTACAGAAGAGTTTATCTAAATGTCCCAGACAGCAACACATAATTTATCGAATAACTAGAGCATTGAGTTTCCCCTCTGGTAACTTGGATTCGAATCTCAGTGAATCCATGTGGAATTTGAAGTTGACAAAGACGAAAAGTCCAGAAAGCACTGCAAATGAGACAAAGAGTAGTAAAACTGACAACTTAGAACTAAGGAGAGAAGCAAAACAAGAATACAACTAATTATTTGTCAGATGAAGGAAAGATTTTAATTCACAAACCTTTTAATTGCAGTTACATTATTACAACCAGAAATATTTCACCATTATTACTGTAGTTTTCCCAATAGAAACTTGACTGAGACCTGTGAAGTGTATCCCATCATCATTGACTTAAAAAAAAAAAAAAAAAAAAAAAAAAAGCAACTGAAAACAGAGTTACCCATAATTTATAGCACCAAAGAATTTTATTCTGTATCTGAGGCTGTAGGTTTATGTGATTTCATAGATGTAAACAACTTAGAAGACACTTCCACTGAATGAAGCTGATAATACTGCTCATAACCATCCCAATGACGACTTCATAGACTGAGTATTGTTTCTCTACATTGAAAAGTGTAAAAACATTGTGAGAAATACCATGGAACAAGAGGGACATTAGCAATTAATTTAAATGCAAGTAAATTGCAGGCTATCTTAATAGAATATCAAAGATCGAAGTGTGGCAAACAAAATTTGTCACTGATATTGTAAATAATACCACTATTCCATACAGCTCGACTGTGAAGAACCTAAGAATTTATATGGATTGTCACCTAGAATGGAAAGAACAAGTGAATAACACTTAGAAAAAAAAAAATTTTCGATTATTCATTCATTAAAGCAACTGAAGTTGTATTCTTCCCAATAAACTAAAATTAATCCTTGTACAAACATTCTACTTGACTACTGTGATGTTATATTAAGTAACCTAAATGCAAATTTGAGCAGCAGGCTACAACATGTGCATAATGCGTGCATCCATTACATTTACTATGTTCGTATGTGATCATGTTTCCCCATCTTTCCAAACTCTGTCTTGGTTAAGGGTAAGTGATTGACGAGCCCTGCATTCTCTTATTTCAAATTCTATGCACCGCTACATCTATCTACTTGGCTTCTCGTTTTCAAAATTTATCACATATCATCAGCTAAGTACCAGGTCTCATCACAACAATTTGCTCATTATATCCTGCCACAAGGCATCTTTATTTTCTTCGTTCTATACAGTTTCAGTTGCTATAAATTGGAGCTCGCTTCCTAGTGAAGTAAGGAGTTGTTGAACAATAACTTCATTTAGGTCAAAATTACATAAATTCTTGCTTAACAGATTAATATTTGTTACTTATAATGGAGCTAACATCTGTCCATTCTTATTATTACCATTAATTTCTTTAAATAGAATACAAAACCTCTAATGGCAAAATCTCATTACATTAATATTATTCTCATTATATTAAAATATTTTAGAATATATTTTGCTCCCTATAACATAGTTCCAGTAAACTACTATTAAATTAATTTTCATCATTTAACCAACTAGCTATTTCAACTTAATTATAATATTTTACATATTGCATTTAGATTGAATTGAATTATATTAGCTCATAAATTAAGTTATTACTTTTTCGTATAGGCTTTATCTCCAATAAACATGTACTAGTCGTTAAAATTTCACTCGAGGATGTTGGTGTAGAATCTTTAGTGTATTGTAAATATTTATAATTGAAATATGTATGTCACTATTGTATTGATTAAGGCTGGCTGAGTGGAAGAGAAAGCCTTATGGCCTTAACTCTGCCAACAAAAATAAAACATTCTATTCTTTCTTAAGCATTTTCAAGAAAGATGTTTAATATAGCTATGTGCAATATTGTTTGGTATTTTATAACAGCTGATCTTGTACATAGTTATGTTCCCCCTCTACCCCCATTGTAAAAAGGAATGCCCTTTCTCATATTTCGTTACTTATTTCTTTCTGTTGGGGTTAAATCTATGTTGCATAGTTTGAATGTCATTTTCAGAATGTAAAATTTATAGATTCAAATTATGTAATTGCAACCAACAATAAATTATACCACAAACCGCCCCTGGTAGTAACAGTTTTGAGTAATATAGGCTGTAATTCTGAAGTGAATATTAAATTGTTAATTCTGCTAGCAGGATATTTTAGAATTTCTGAAACCATTCAAATATAGTACATTTTCTTCCAAAGAAAATAAATCAGTAACATGCATGTGCATGTTTTCACTGTGCTTCAGGAACAAAGTAAATTATGTCTTCTGGAAATAGAAAGGAAGTATGATGCATTTCATGTCTTCTGAAGAATGTGTTTGATAACTGAGAGGAATATATTTTAATTAGAAGTGAACGGTATTGTATGTGGCATTCAAGAGTGTGTATCCAGTGATCATTGTATTAGTATTACAAGTTGTTTCATTTGCACATTTTAAATATGGAGCACAATGTGCTGTGTGTGGAAGCATACCTCTTGTTTACGTACTATTTTTCAAAATATTCTGACATTATCAAATGTATATTGTACTCTTTTAATAATTGCAGAATATTAGCTTGGGTGTAGAGTGTAATTGTGTTACCTCTATAGCTTTATGTACAATCTTTATATTATTATTTTAATAATAATATAACAGCTTGCAAGAAATAAGCAGATATTACAATTACAAATTGAGGGGATGGGTAGAAGAAGGACGCAACACGAACTAAGCTCTGCAGTGCCATCTGTTGGTGGTTGAAGGTTTTCACTTGGCCGTCTTAAAATGTCGTTTTTAGGAGTACAATAATGACCGATCTACAGAAAAAAGGACATAACTGGCTTATGTCCGTCTTCCACCCATCCCCTCAATTTCAATCTCGATCTCCATTTCTTTTATATACTAAATTTCAATTCTCTTAATGACTGTAAATGAAAATAACAGTATATATATTTCATACATTGTTGAATGTAATTTGGACGTATTTGTTCATGCCATTTTCACCAAAACATTTTGTATAATTTTTCACAAGATAAAGTCGAGCCAATTCCATAATTTAAATATAAAGTCCTGCTTCTTCTGAGAACAAGATGTCAGCCAAAGCAAGTGGGGAGAATCTTATTTAATAAGAACTAATGATGTGATTCCCAAACTGTTGGTCAAGCAACTGAAATTGTGTGGTGGGTGAGCTGGACATGTGAAGTTGACATCTTTAGTACTGAAAACATTTAATTTAATTAGTAAACCACCATCCTTCAGTTTACGATCCTATGCAGTAAGGTGCAGATCATTAAAAAATGCTTGGACTTAAGAATACCAGATAATACACTTTTAAAGCTTTCAGTAATTTAATATGTATCATACTGTAATATATCTGTACAATATATACAAAGCCATTCATTTGTTTGGTACTGCTCCCAGTCACAGAGTGCTGGCAGCATCAGGTAGCTGCACACACAGAGACCCAGTCCATTCAAGGTCACCAATAATTATGTCAACTGCACGGGACTGATTAATCAGTGCAGTGTTTTCACATATAGTGTTTAAATTTTACTTTCTTATGTATTCTGTTTGAGTCATGGTTCAGAGATTTAATACAGAACAAACAATTCTCATTTGTTGTAACGTTATAAAAAACTGATCAGCTCCTCAGTGTTGCAGAAAATTTCAAGAACGTTTTCCTGGAGTTGAGGCACCTAATAGGAGTGCAGTTCGTAAAATAGTGGACAGATTAAAAAGTACGGGATCAGTATTGGACAAGAAATTAAATCGAAGACTTAACATCTGAACAGAGGAAAAACCTTAATGATATTTGTATTCAAGGGCTACAGAAATCTCTCACAAAGCTGATCCAACAAGTGGGGGTCAGTTATACATCAGCTCAGCATGCTACAAAATGACTGAAACTTAATTTATACAAGATTACTGAAGTGCAAGCCTTATACCCCAGAGACGTGCAGAGTAGAATAAAATTTTTGAACTGGTTTCTTCAATCTGTGAATTGATGGTATTTTAGGTCCACAATTAATATTTTGTAGTGACGAGGCATGGTTCCACTTCTATGAACGACTTAACAGCCAAAATAATAATTGGTACTGATCAGCAGAAAATCAAGACTCATACATGAAAATCCATTACATGATCCGAGAGAGGGGGGGGGGGAGATTGTTTTAATATAAGTTATGTAGTTGCTTTGCTGCTGAATATATAACATGATGACAACATACCACAGACTAAGTCATACCTATGTTACCATCTTACCACATGGTTGCTTTTTGAGACCATGTAGGTTTCTTTTTAGCCTTTTGTTTGACACAAGTTTGTTTGGTATAGTACACAATGCGTGGGTTTTACTTATCTGTTGTTGCACTACACCAATGACACAATTTTGCTGATACTTTACATTGTAATTCTCAGTCAGGCAGTCCGTTGTCTGAACTGTATGAGAAATACCTTTTTAACCGTGGCTAGATACACAGTACAGCAAAGTATTTTCCTCGTTGAAACTTACCTCCTGAAGAAGAAATTCTATTAATTATGTTTATGCATGTTTCAGCAATGTTTTTCAGAGGTTCCACAATCATCAAAACTTTTTTTTTTTACAAATGCTTGCCTTTCACTCATATGAAGCCAGTTGTGTGTGCCAATTTACCGATAGGGTGCACCATAGGAAGCTGGTCTATCCTACACCCTTCTTGAGATGATAGTGGAGATTTGTTGGGATGCCACAGGGGAACTGGAGCTTCCATAGAAAACCCTTGTGTTACCTGGGCTACAGACTTGTTCAACAAGTTTTAAATCGGAGGTACACCAGGGGTCGAACTCAGGTCCATTGGATTATAAGCACAGTGCTCTAGCCACTAGACCACTTTGGCAGTGACCATCGCAATATTGTATTGTTGTATTGTTTAATAAGTGGTAAGGAACAGATTCTTTTCTCAATAAGAAAAAACCGTGTGATGCATGCTCTAACAGAAAAAAACATTTGAGGATTTTATGTGAGGATGGAGTTGACCCAAGAAAAGGTACCCATTGTGCTCTTTGTAGAGGTGACCTGTATCAATGACAGCCATATTTGTATAGTCATGTCAGTTTATAGCTCTTTTGTTTAAATATGATTTTGTAATTAATGTATGTAAAGCTCATAGTAAGTTGTCCTCTGTAGTGTCGTGGTTAAGGCATCATGCCTGGATTTGCATTTCGAAATGAGCACTGGTTTGGGTCTTCATGGGATAAGAAATTTTCTCATGAAATTTTGGTCAATGTGTGGGATCAGTACCCACCCAACATCATAATGAATTTGGGGAGTTACGATAGATAGTAAAATCCTGTTCTGCAAACCAGCTATGGCAACTAGGGAGTTTATTGTGCTAACCACACAATACTCCCGTACCTCTGCTGAGGCATGTTGACCTGAAGCCATCAGTCAGCTGGTCCTTTATGGACTGATGTGCTCGGGATTATTAAATGTCCTAGTTATTCATAAAGTTTGAATACCTGCTATATATTACAACTGCATGCATAGAAACAAGACAATGCCATATAATATTCCAAGTAAGTATTTTGTGTGGATCCTACCTACAATGTATTTCAGACAAGCTGCATATTCATGTTCTTTTGTTTGAAACCTTGTTACACTCATCTATACTGAGAAATTCTATCTCGTTTCAGATTCCCACAGAAAAGCAAAGCACTGACAAAGAAATATGTCACAGCCATAAAGAGAGATAGTTGATGTCCAGTTAATTACATATATTTGTGTTCAACATATTTTGATGTAAAGAATATGTACAAGATCATTGATGGAAAGTGTGTACTGACAAATATCATACCATCAATATTTTTATTTTATGAATATGTACAAAAGAAGCAAGTATAGAGACATCGCCCAGGAAAGGAACCAAAAAGAGGAAAATTGAGTGAATCTTGAAATGTTGGAATTATTGTACAATAATGATGGTTTTTTTTATTTGGTTCTTTATATGTAAGCTCATACAGAAGTGTACCCACAGTTTTCCTTCTATTACCTGAAGTATTTTGTCGCAATATTCCTAGCAAAATCAATGAAATACTTACTTATATCTCAACAAATAAGAATGGAACAGTGGGAGGGATAAAGAGTCCGACAGCCACTTCTACAATTTTTGCGCAAAGCAGGTGACACTTCTAACAATATTTATGTAGATGCAACAGCATCCAAGAATCTTATCTGTTGACATATTATAAAAATACAATACATTACATAAGAGCAAATAAAACAGTGTCTTTAACCTTCATTATATCTTCCCCCCTCCCTCCTCTCCACAGTATATTCGAATCCCATTCCTGAAAAGGACTTGTCACAGATTTACAATTCTGCCACTGACAGGTACCCAAAAATTTGCAAACCATTTTTTCCTTTCTTAATTTTTACTCCTACATTTTCACCCTTGACAAATGGAATAAAAAACAAAATTTGGGAATTCTGAGTCTATTTTGAGTAGAGAATTGAAACTTACAACATAATTATCACTTTTTGAACATCTTTCACCTTGTCTTCTGCGGAGCAAAATGATCAATGATTTTGGACGATAAGCCTATTTTCTCCAAAACTTTGCCATCTATGAAGATAATTGCTAGAGATTTGAGATTGAGAAAGTTCTTAGTCATCTTGTGCAAGTGCAGATATAAAATTTGTGTAGTTAACTTTCTTCTTATTCATTGACAATTCGAGAGTATTTTGGTTATGTTTCTCTTTCAGAAATTAAATTAGAACTTCAAGTGAACCAACACTTCAACCACTGTACAGTCCCTTGCAAAATTATTAGATGCACCTTCATTTTTCGTAATTCATTCATCTCAGAAAACAAATTTTAATAATATTCTTCATCTACCATTGTTGTAATCAATTTCATTACATTGTTATTGTTAAGGAACACTGGTAGTAGTTGTTGTGCACAACAATTAATTAATTTTATGCTTACATTTTATATTTGAAGTTGGATAAGCACAGTTGCATCATTGATTGTAACGAGAGGAGACTTGTTTTCTGGCTCTCCTTTTGCAATTTATTTTCACATCTGTTTCCTGATGAATTTAAATGTAAGGTTACATATTTACTGTGTATTTGTTGAGTTGTTTTGAGAAAAATAATGGGTAAAGCAAGTGATACGACACCACGAAAAATTTCCGAAGTGAAAGCACTGATTGACACCAAAATGTTTTCTAACACAGAGATTTCTCGAAGACTGGATGTGTCTGAATCAACTGTAAGTTGAATAAAGAAGAAAATTGACTTTGGCGAGAATTTAGTCCCTCAAAAGAAGAACAAATGTGGTCAGAAACAGATATTTACAACAAGATCAGAAAGATATTTGAAGAAGGTTTTCCAGAGAAACTGGTTTGCTACTATAAAAGAAATTAAATTCAAGCTCGAGAGCAGTGACATCTGTGCATCTGAAAGAACTATACAAGCTTTCACAATTGAACTTAAAGGCCTACAGACCCGCTCGGAAGCCCAAATTAAGTCCTGTTATGAAAGAGAAACGTCTCAAGTGGGCAAAGGATCACAAAGACAAAGATATAAACTTTTTTTTTATTTGTTTTTTTTTTTTAGTTGGTTATTTAACGACGCTGTGTCCACTACTAGGTTATTTAGCGTCAATGAGATTGTTGATAGATGATATTTGGCGACATGAGGCCGAGGATTCGTCATAGATTACCTGGCATTCACCTTACGGTTAGGGAAAACCTCGGAAAAATCCAACCAGGTAATCAGCCCAAGCGGGGATCGAACCCACGCCCGAGCACAATTTGAGACTGGCAGGCAAGCGCCTTAACCGACAGAGTCACACCGGTGGCCTAGATTTCTGAAATTCCTCCGAGAATGTCTGTCAGTTCTGAGTTAGAGCATACCCTTAAACCAAATAATCACTTTTTTTTTTTGTTTTATTTCAGGTTTGTTTTAGTGACGAGAGCACATTTGAAATTTTGGGAAACAAATCTCAATTTGTGCGAAGGCTTTCTGGTGAAAAATATCATCCAGTTTGTGTGGTACAGACTGTAAAACATCCCTCCAAAGTCATGATTTGGTCTGTTATCAGCGGAGGGCACTGGATGTTTGAACGTGGTCCAGGGGACAATGCGACAGGACCAATACAAGGAAGTGCTGAAAACCAGACTCCTGCCTCAAATAAGACAATGGTTCCCAAATGGTGAACCCTTTACTTTTATGCAAGCTGGAGCCTCCTACCATATTGCACGATTAGTAAAAACGTTTTTGCAGGGTAAGAACATCCCAATGTTGCCATGACCAGGAAATTCACCGGATGTGAATCCACTTGAGAATGTTTGAGAGCTGGTGGAAAGAAAAATTGCAAAAGAAGTTATTACCACAAAAACTCGGCTAATTGAGAAGATCAATGAAGTCTGGAATCATCACCCACAATTGCAGGAGACTATGCAAGCATGTATTAATAGCGTTGCTTACGAGATTATACAAGCTGGTGCATAGCGCTTGAAATAGGGGTCTGAAGTGGTTCCCTCGTAATGCCAACTCCGCCGCTCGGAGTGCTGTTCTATCCTAAATATTCATAGCAGAACACTTAAATGACATTGACATTTGGGACATTTAAAGGACTCACCATTGCTTATTAAATGAAGGGCTCGGAGCAATAAGGTGCTAACCCTCACTTTTGTGAAAATTGAGATTTATACACAAACATACGTGGAATAATACTGTGCACTTTCTGTCAAAAGATGGTTCTGGTATGAGTATAAATTTCGCAGCAGTAAATGCATATCCTTTTTCTAATCAATGTTAAGAGTCATTTGTTTTGAGCAATAAGGCGCCAACCTATACCAAGTTGGAAGGAGAAAGTAGCCAAATGAACATATTCTGAAAAAAATAAGTTAATTGAAACGATGACGTGAGTAACTACACTGATGATAGCATCGACGACCCAGATTATATTATATCTGACTGGAAATGAAGGCACATCGGAAGAGGTGAGGATTATTTTACGATGCTTTATCAACATCTTGGGTTATTTAGCGTCTGAATGAGATGAAGGTGATAATGCCGGGGTTCAACACCGAAAGTTACCCAGCATTTGCTCATATAGGGTTGAGGGAAAACCCTGGAAAAAACCTCAACCAGGTAACTTGCCCGGGAATCGAACCCGGGCCACCTGGATTCGCGGCCAGACGCGCTAACCGTTACTCCACAGGTGTGGACACGGGGATGAATATTGAAAAAATGTATTAGGATTTTTGTTGCAAATAGTGTCCTGAATCACGTTCTTAAGGCTTGACCTGATCTTTTGATACACCCTGTATAATCTTAAATGCTAATACAAAAAAAAAAAGTTTACAGTAACAAAGATGCATCAGTTGGACTTTAAAAATTTTCGTCCATTGACTTATTCAATACTGAAGAAAAAAAATAGTTTCAGATTCAAAGAAACCTCTCCAATTTTCAAACGCCTCTTTGTTTAAGATTGACTCAGCTTTACCAGGTATTTTAGAGGTTGGTTACACTTACTAGCATGAACTGTCATTACATTCAGTACACTCTCAAAAAATGGGGTCGTCATAGTTCAACAATTTCAATTTGTGATTTACAACCTAAATATTCAACACAACTTCATATAGAGAGTCGAAAATTATCAGATGTAATGTTACTTCTGGAATAAATCCCACCAGTACATAATGTTTTCTACAGGAATCTCGTTACTCACGGTACTGCAGGTGAAGAACATTAACCTGAAAATGTGGATATACTTGATGATATATAGTGCGTGGTAAAATTGAATTGCTGTAATGCCATTTAAATTTCGGCCAGTGTATGGGAACAGTGCCCACCCAGCATCGTGATGCACAAGGGAAGCTGCGATAGGTAGCGAAATCTGATTACGAAAGCCGCTATAACGGCTGGGGGGATCACCGTGCTAACGACACGATACCTGCATTCTGGTTGGATGATCATCCACCTCTGCTTCGGCATGTGGACGTGACGTCAGCATCTGGCTGGACGATCATGGTCCTTCATGGACTGTCATGCCTCGGATTATTATTATTATTATTATTATTATTATTATTATTATTATTATTATAAGCAAATCTTGTTGTAAACACAGTATAATACAACGTTAAATTAGAATGTCCAAGTGTAGAGGACAAATTAAGATGATATTCATTATAATTCTAATTTAGTTAGGTTGTATAAGTGTTCAGAATAAAATTATGTTTGTAATTCATTCGTAATCCCTCTCAAAGTAGTGTCCAACCATCTGGTGCAATAAGGTGCTAACCAACATAGACATCCCCAGTTATCAAATATGTCTGTAATATAGGTCTTCCAAATTCGGTAAAATGTTTCAAAATTACATAAATGTAACTTAAGAGTCACAGCTTCACATTGAAAGCAGTTTCAGCATTTAAATTTCAATATTTGGAATTATGCCTTTTTCTAAACTTTAAAATGCTCATATCTCAGAAGTAACTACGTGTGGGTTAACACCTTATTGCACCGAGTCCTTCAAATGCTTCGTACAATATTTTATGGATAATAGACGTAATTTCCAAACTTCTACGTCTCAATTATATTACAATAAAAGGCTGTCATTCCTGATATTAAAAGATATAACATATTATAAACTAAGGTACTACCTTTCTGTTGTTCAATTCATACACCGTACCTTTTCGGAAATAATGAAAGAAACTTAATATATTTTACATGAACACTGTAGTCTACCCTTTTCACATATTCATTTATTATTATTATTATTATTATTATTATTATTATTATTATTATTATTATTCCAATGAATTAAGGTACTGTATTATCTTCCATTTCCCTGACTTCATAATTTAATCATTTGTAAGTAGGCCTAACTTATCTCTTTCTTTTTTAAAAATATATTGACGTTGAAGTGTTATGATTTTTACTAAAGCAAACAGCAGTCACAATACATGATTAGTGCAAATGTGCGATTTTTCTTGCACAATTTGCAGCTGTGAAATAAATATCTAATAGGCCTGCTGATTAACCTGCCACTTACAAATGGGTTTTAAGGAACCCGCAGGTTCATTGCCGCCCTCACATAAGCCCGCCACCATTGGTCCCTATCCTGTGCAAGATTAATCCAGTACCGGTAGTGGGTAGTAATAGTAAATGCTATGATATTTTAGTGTGTGTGTGTGTGTGAACAGTTTTTAAATTAGGAGTTAGAATTAAATTAATTAGGAAGTTAGACTGCAATATATGTGATTAGAAATGGTTTTCGAATTCGACCATTTCCTAAAACATAAACAAATATCTCAGGAATAATATTTTTTAGAATTTTCCGCCCATAGGCAAATGCGCATCTTCTCCCCGATCCCCATTTCATTTTTAGTAATGTCTGAATCTCGCTCCCCTGAGCTGTTTTCTGTCGTCACTCATGACATGTCAATTTAATGAAAATATAAAGTAAAATTTTCGGTACACCATGCAGTGATAATTGTACTTTATCACAACGAATAATTGTAGTAATTATTATTTATTTATTACTCGTAATGTCGTAATAATATTTGATTTGGCTTGGAGGATGAGGGGAGTACATTACACTAAACTCAGCATGCTCATCATTAAAATCGCATTGCTGCGTATGTTGTATCCTAAATAATGCAAATCGTATATGTGTCAATATTCACCAGTAATAATTAACCATTGTCGTGGAATATTTCGCCACTATAAATGATGATGGTAAATCATACTCTTTTCCTCGAATAATGCTACTGATTGCCTTAAGACAAAACAAGCTAAGAACTATATTAATTTTATTTTGATTATGATAATAATAGTAATAATAATAATAATAATAATAATAATAATAATAATAATAATGTCTGAAAGTAGCAGAAATCGGTAGTTCACTTTCAGCAATTATAACAAATTAGAGGGAACGAAATCTGAAGGAAAAACGCAGAACTGAAAATAATCAACTTGCCAAAGTAAATGGACCATATGAACAATGTAGTTTGGAAGCAAAATTTTTAATTCAACAAATTCAGACTTTCGGGAAACAAAATTGTAAATTTCATTAAATTACTCTGAAAATCTGCATACTGATATTTAACAAGTCATCAATAAATCTCAAATAAGACTGTAATATGCTTGGCATATTTATAATTTTCGTACTCGATCAATAATGCACAATTAATCAAACTATTTTCACGATACACAATGCTTAGTAATGGAACTATTCATCATTTCTTAGCCCAGCGAGGCAAACCTAGCGGCAGAAATTGTCATGACTCTCAGAGACCTACTCTCGATCGTGCTATGTGCCAGCTTGTATAATCTCGTAAGCAACGATTAATAGTATGCCAAGGCGAATCAGCTCTTTACTAGCTGCTGAAGGTGCTCGACGAAATACTGAAAATATTGAAAATATGTGTTTTATATACAGAATTGTTCATATGTATCATTTACAATAACATGTATATTATGTTACAAAATAAAGGTGCATCTAATAATTTGGCCAGGGACTTGACTTCGAGATCCTCAGGAAACTGTGAATGAAGGTCTCCTGCCTTCCTCAGCTGATTAAGCTACAACTTTTTAATTTGGTTCAAAGCTTTAAACTTTCAATTTATTTGGATGTATTTCTGTCGCCTTTTTCCAACTCATATTACAATTTATCCGTGATGATGACGAAATATTTATACTGAAGCTGTCTCCAATGCTCAAATGCATGTTGCCTCTTCAGAACTCACAATTCTACAGTTTTTCATTTTCTTATTTCTAACATCACATTCATAAGCTAAGACATTTTGTAAAGTCTCCACTTTTTTTTTTCAAAATAATAAGTTAATTTAATTTACAGATTTATTTTTTAATTTTCGGCAAATAACGAACAATGTATTGTATACAACTCGTACAAAAGTAGCTTCATTAACTCGTGAGTCATAGATCACGATTGGAGAGAGTGATCTAACTTGACCCACTTGGTAATAAAGCTTCACTTTTTTTGCCATTATACGTAATCTAATTAGATATTATAAACAAAGAGCCTATCAAATTTTATATGGTTAAGGATATTCCATTTTTCTCTAAACAAAACCGAGACATCTATACGAAATACTGGCAAAAGGAAGAGAATGATAATATGCCTTAAGAAGCAAGTTGCATTATTAAAACGAAGCAAATGGATCAACCTATAAAAATAATTATTATAGATTAGTATTTTTATTGTACTAGTAGCAAAATAAGGTCAAACTATTATCTTCCTTTTTTATCATCATTTTTTAACCTTCCAGAGTATCTATAGAATACCATACTGCAATTTAAAGAGCTGTCAATTTAAATGACCTGTATGTGATTTATCGATGACAGTTTTCCAATTTTTGCTAAAAATACGTGCCTAGCGATACTGTGTTACGAAACAAACAAGAAAGTGTGACTCCTCCAGGAAATTAGGGACATATGGAATTCCTGCAAATCAAGCTTTCAAGTATAACTCCCTGTAAAGTTGATTTGAACAATTTCGAAGGAAAAATTGTTCCCGGGCATCGAACCAGTGTCGTATACTGGTTAAAGGGTTTGGGCTACCGCTGACCCTATTATTACACAAAATATATCTAACAATTACTTTAATTTTAATTACTATGGTAAAACTAATAATACAAAATTATTACATTATGTTATATTATAAACTTTTTCTTTTGTAATTTCCTTGGGCTACCGCAAAATACGCCCCTGCATCGAACCCGGGACCTTTGGTTAAACGTACCAACGCTCTACCAACTGAGCTACCCGGGAACTCTACCCGACACGTACGTACGTTTAACCAAAGGTCCCGGGTTCGATGCCCGGCCCCGGAACAATTTTTCCTTCGAAATTGTTCATATGGAATTCCTATTATCATAAGATCTTCTATAACGTAATAGCTATTTTGCAATGTTTTGGTAGCAACAAGATGACGTCAGGTCCATTAAAGCGGCTTCAATCCGTCCAATGGTATTAACACAGTTTAGTATATACAGTTGCGAAGCTCAATACTTAATAAATATGCATACATAGATAGTTGCTGACCACCAGGATCACTACTATCGCCTCAGCACAGACCCTTTCCCGAGCAGACGATAATGTATGTTCGGGTTTTCTATTTCAGTGTATGGAGCTCAGTGAAATATTATATTATAACTTTACTGTGTATCATTGCTAAGTAAAATACAGACAAATTGAATGTGCGGCGTATCATACATGACATTATGCTTAATTATAATGTATAATTGCGAATATAGGAATATAAATAATACGGTAACCTATAATTTCCATATGACATAACATAGGCCTAGCTATGTAATGGCAGGGCATTGCAGACTTTGTAAATCTAGTTGCTCTAGTAATAGCGCTGTGAGGTTACCGTATTTCAATATAGTCAAGTGTCCGAAGGCAAATAAGGCAGCACTCATAAAGCGGTGGAACTAGCGCTGAGGTAGTTCCTGCGATTTCGGAAGTGAAAATCGTTGAATTTATAAGAGACTTTTTGTGCAGGTGCAGGTGATCGTATAAGCAAGGCGTAATGAAAGCTAAAACTAACCAAACCTAACCTGTCACTGATCCGTATATGCAAGGAGTATGAGTACAAAGGAACTACCTCTGCGCTAGTTTAGCCTACTAACATAGTACATTAATCAGACTTCAGATTGGAGTACCGTAAGAAGCGAATAAATACAACTGAAGTAGATACAAATTATCACACGTAACTTTATGCTTAATTATAATGTATAAATGCGAATACTGAAATATTGGTACAGTAAACATAACCTATAATTTCAACATATCAAAATATCCGTGCGGTGCAACTGAAAATTATTGAATCGTGCATAAATGAATGTACAAGAATTTCGCAATTTTTAATCCAAATAAAGTCAGGTATTACACATACGAACAACGTAATTTTCACACCAAAAATAATATTACACCTTAACTCGCAAGTGAATTATGTCTGAAGTGTCTCATAATCATTGTTTTAAATTTATTAATGCAATTACACTACATTTTAGAGAAATATAGGCCTATCTTACTCTTTATGCATTACAACTAATTTATATGGTTGAAACGCCACCCTCCTTGATCGGGTTGAGCGAGTCACATGGTCTGATTATATTAAATCACGAAGGCAGTGACACAGTCTATTGTCAATTGATAAATGAGGTCTATTCAGTCAATACTTAAGGGGAGGTGGTACACTCTATCTCCGCAATGTTAAATTTGCTATCTTTATTTTGGATTTTCTCTAAAACGACCAATCCTAGGGAAATGAAATTTGGTACACTTATATATTGATGGTTTCTGTATTGATTGACATTTTTGTAAATGGATCAGGACACATACACATTATATTTTAACCTGCCATGGTGTACCGCCTCCCCTTAACATAAAAACACAATAAAATATGTTATAACAACATTTAAACAGATTAAAAACAAACTTTTCGCCAATTTTGATTGGTATCTTCATGTCGCGTAGGTCGAGTAGAACATGTTATAATAAGTGAACACTTGGTATATAAAGTTAAAAACAGAAGTTAAAACTATAATATACTTAAAACAGAGAATATAACTTAGCAAAAGCCACCACGATGTATGAAGAGGCACTATGTTAAAAGAGGCGTGTGTGACCCAAGGTAACGGTAAACACTTCCGTCATTGCAGGTACAGTTTTCAAGGCAGATTTGACGATGCTACAGACAGGTCGGTCGTGTGGCCGGTTATGGAAAGCAGCAAAAATCCTCTAGCGCTTGAAAGTGGAACTAAACGCTGGCGCACAGAGAAACAAAACACAGGAAAATTCGCTCAGTGTCCATTCTTTATAATCCCTATTCGCTGGGAACATAAACATATTATGTTTAAAGAATGGACACTGAGCGAATTTTCCTGTGTTTTGTTTCTCTATGCTCCGGCGTTTAGTTCCACTTTCAAGCGCTAGAGGATTTTTGCTGCTTTCCATAATCGGCCACACGACCGACCTGTCTGTAGCATCGTCAAATCTGCCTTGAAAACTGTACCTGCAATGACGGAAGTATTTACCGTTACCTTGGGTCACACACGCCTCTTTTAACATAGTGCCTCTTCATACATCGTGGTGGCTTTTGCTAAGTTATATTCTCTGTTTTAAGTATATTATAGTTTTAACTTCTGTTTTTAACTTTATATACCAAGTGTTCACTTATTATGTTCTACTCGACCTACGCGACTGAAGATGCCAATCAAAATTGGCGAAGACGTTTGTTTTTAATCTGTTTAAATGTTGTTATAACATATTTTATTGTACCATTAATGAGGTGGGCGAGACCTCATTCATATTTGATACATATTTTATTGTGTTTTTATGTTAAGTATTGACTGAATAGAACTCATTTATTAATTGACATTGAACTTAACGGAACCAATATGTCTTTAAAATTACAGTCTATTTTTCCTAGTACTCACAGCGCTCCAAGCGGCTAGCAACTATCGCGAGAAATGAAAAAAATCATCCCAAGCTTCGCAACTGTATATACTAAACTGTGATTGTAATAGGGATGGTTACATTTCAAACATTCATGTAAACATGAATATAACGGCTATGTGCAGAGAAGTATTTTGAAATTCCCGCTATTTCCTGTGCAGGAAGTAGTTTGAAATTCCCGCCATTTTTGTGCATGTGGCGCTCCACTGCTGGCGATAAGAAGCTTCTTGATATATTCACGGCCGACTTGATGCTCGCTTATTTTCTCCTTTACCGGCCTTGACAATTCATTTTATCCCTGTGTTAAAGCTGTAATCGAGAAAATATGAAATTCCCACCAGATGGCACTGACTCCCAAGGTTCACTGAGGAATGTGTGTATGGTTTCTTGTACGTTTATAATTAGTAATATTGCGCTTCTTTCGACTGCTATGTGAGTTTATTGTGATATGATTCAAAATGACATATTGTTGTGTACCATTGTGCACTTCGAATAGAAAAAAAAGTGGAGGAACAATATCATTCCACAAATTTCCGACTGACAGGGAAAGATGATTATATTTCGTGACAAGAATATTGTACGAAATGGAAATATAAAAATTGGAGTTGTATCCTTCGAAGAGGTGGAAAAATTCAAATATTTTATTTTATTAGGTTATTTTACGACGCTTTATCAACATCTTTGGTTATTTAGCGTCTGAATGAGATGGTAATATTGCCGGTGAAATGAGTCCGGGGTCCAACACCGAAAGTTATCCAGCATTTGCTCATATTGGGTTGAGGGAAAACCTCGGAAAAAACCTCAACCAGGTAACTTGCCCCGGCCGGGAATCGAACCCGGGCCATCTGGTTTCGCGGCTAGACGCAATAACCGTTACCCTACAGGTGAGGACAAAAATTCAAATAACTTGGAGCAACAGTAACAAATATAAATGACGCTCGGGAGAAAATTAAACGCAGAATAAATATGAGAAATGCCTCTTATTATTCGGTTGAGAAGCTTTTGTCATCTAGTCTGCTGTCAAAAAATCTGAAAGTTAGAATCTATAAAAACAGTTATATTACCGGTTGTTCTGTATGGTTGAAAAATTTGGACTCTCATTTAAGAGTGTTAGAGTAAGGTTCTTAGGAAAATATTTGGGGCTGAGAGCCTTTTATGTTCCTGTGGCGACGAAAATTTTTTCTTGGTGACCTGGCTACTTTTCTGGCGTCTTTAATGTTAAAATTATAAGAATAATTTAGTTAAAATATTTTTTTCACAAGAATATGATCAATTGTACGTAATATTCGTCAGTTATTGTAGTCACGTTAATTTTAAAAAAATGGCAAATTAACGTTCAGATAACTTCCCCATGACACGGGGATCAACAACGTGTATGTATGATTTGAGATGTTTTAATAACATAATTAAGTGGAATTAATGCATATAAATATACTACATTAATGGATGAAATAAGTGGATCTATTATTAATTAAACTTTTAGTTTAAAATACATGAAATCCATATCTATACATTATTTCTAAACTTCGATAATTCATAGAAACGATGTTGAGCAGTAAGCCGTTAACTAATAATAGCGGGGATTCAGCGATTAAGATTTAGCGGGCCTATTAGCAGATTCTTTCACTTGGTTCCTTTCTTTAACTTTGATAACAACGTTTATGTAGAAGATGCCGAAATATGAGAGGTGCAGAAAGTATAACAAGGGGTGGGAGAAGCTGCCCTGGGCTAAAGATAATTGTAGTTTAATTAAAATTATATACGTATTGAAGCCTCAAAATTCGGTGTCGGTATTTAGTCATAATTCAAAATCACTACCATGTGTAAAAATGCATCATTAGACTACAGACACACCTAATGCAGAAAATTAATATTCTCAGGCTGGCTTCAAGAGACTGCAGATTTTAAGAAAGTTCAAATGAAGCAATTTGTAAAATATATAAAATTTTGTAAACAACAGAATACAGCAATAGAATTGTTACAAATTTGTGAATAAATATAAATGGTTATGTTCACAAGTACACTGTAGGTTTTTTTAAGTTTATTACACCTTTCACTATCGATTTCGGAGATAATTGCCTACTTTCTGGCGCCTTGTTTGTGTATAGTTGGCAACATTAGTCTGAAATCATCTGGCAACCCTGATTGGAAAGTGTGGTCAAGTGCCAACATGGCGAAGTTGACAGTTGGAGTTGTAATATTTGTTATTTTAGTGGACAGTATAAGTAAACAAACATTAGCCATATCTCTAAGCGCAGCAGATAGAAGATTATATGATGATCTGAAAGCAGGCCGTGGGTTGTATAATAATGATGATAAGGTTACTGTTTTGAATGCAAAGAATTTCAAAAGTAATGTGTATGGGACTAAGAATGCATGGATTATTGAGTTTTATAACAGTTGGTGTGGGTTTTGCCATAGATTTGCGCCTGTTTGGAAGTCATTAGCAGCTAATATTTATGGTAAGTTGAAGTCTTCCGTTAACCCAAAATTACAATGATATTATACAGTGTGCGGCATAAGTTGCTATCCCACTATGTTCGATTGACTGCTACGCCTTAAGATTACTGAGTGGTATACAATTCGCAACGAAGCTGATCCTAATTTTTTTTGACTACGGTGGGTACTTTCACCAGTACGACTTAAGTTATATTATTATATGCATGGAAATTTGGTTACTTCAGTAGGTTATTTTTTATTTTTTTACGACGCTTTATCAACATCTTTGGTTATTTAGCGTCTGAATGAGATGAAGGTGATAATGCCGGTGAAATGAGTCCGGAGTCCAGCACCGAAAGTTACTCAGCATTTGCTCATATTGTGTTGAGGGAAAACCCCGGAAAAAACCTGAACCAGGTAACTTGCCCCGACCGGGAATCGAACCCGGGCCACCTGGTTTCGCGGCCAGACGCGCTAACCGTTACTCCATTAAACATTTTTTGGGTAGCACCTTATGCCGCATTTTGTATATTGGAAGGGCGCTTGCCTGTCGATCTGGAGTTGAGCTCGGGTGTGGGTTCGATTCGCGCGTGGGCTGATTACCTGGTTGGGTTTTGGTAAAATCGTAATCCAGCGAACGCTAAGCTCCGCCCACGACCTCTTTCCACTTTTCCCCTACTAGCTCACCAGACACTCTACGTGATAGCCGAGTGTTGTGTCGAATGTACATTTCATGTGGGTGGGGATAACTTCCCCTACTGGCGTTCGCTATATTGCGACTTATCCTGGGTTTTTTCCGAGGTTTTTCCCTACCATAATACAAATGTCAGGTAATCTATGTGAATGCTGGGCCTCATCTCGCCAAATATCGTCTCATCGATGCTAAATAACCGAGTATTTGATATAGTATCGTTAAATAACAAACTAAAAAAATATATAGTATGTAATGGACGTCTCTTCAGATTTGAGAGTGTGCTTATCTTGTGCGGTTATACAGCATTTTTCGTCACGTCTATAGGAAAACAACTTTAAAAGGTTTATCTTTTTTTTTTTTTTTTCGGAAAAATGAAGTACATAACGAAGATTCAGTTCATCATCATCATCTTCATCGGTTTTACGACTATTTGGGTCTGCCACATAAAATGCAAATGTTCCTCTTTGTCAGTTAATTTGTAATTATGTAGTAAGTAAGTATTGACGAGACCATCTTCTCGCCCTAGAGGTCCAAAGCACATAAGTTAATTACATTACCAAATTTAATTGAATGTTCGTATTGACATATTGCCAGACTTTTTACGCTCTAACGACAAAGAATGCATCCTGGGCCTCTGTTGCGGGATGATGGCGGCCTGGCCTAGGCCTATGCTTATTACATAATCAGGAAGTTTATTCTACAGAACTTGACCAAAGGAGACATCATTTTTGTTTAACAGTTGCGTACTATGAATAGTATATAGAGTACTAAACATATGGGTGAATGTTACTTGGATGCTCTACATTGACCAGCATATGTAGTTTTTCTTTCTGGCAGCCAGTACTTTCCACAGAAGAGCCTAGAACTATTCACCTGTTGTATGTAGTACTGAATGGATGTAGTGCTGCCATAATGGCACGTACTGATTTAATTATTTAAGTAACTTAAATTTTCTCGAGAGTTCCAGGTGCAAGTTTCTGGACAGTGGGTGTTGAGGGCCTGGACTGCATCAGTATTAGGGAGACTTACGTTTTTACCCGAAACAGTACGGAATTTTTTTAGTTTGTTCCACGTATGGTACAGATTTTTAACCATATACCAAATGTTCTGGTTCTGAAGATGAAGCATGAAGACTTAGAGCAGCCGTGGTGAGAATGTGACTCGCGAGACATTGTGGCTCCCAGTGATAGCTGTGCTTGCTTCTAACCTCCGCCAACCCCCACCCTCTCACTCACTGGAGTGAAACTCCGTTCCATTTGTGTTTGTCTCTACCTGCGAGTAGCATTATCTCTCTCTCGAAACCATATAAGGAAGTTCCAAGTAGGATGGGAAGACGCATTTTTTTGCTGTCAATATGATGAGAATATTAAATGTATGACTTGTTCACAAGTACGAGTATTATGAGGAAAACGGTTGTATAACATAAAACAGCATTATACTACATGTTACTGATGAAACATTAAAAGGTTAAGTGTTATCATCATCATCATCATCATCATCATCATCTCTGTACGTCGACCCTTTTACAGCAGATGTACGAATAATGCGGTTAGCTCTTCAATTTGAACTCAATGATTTACTATGTGATGTCAAATGAAAGCTAGATGTAAGGACTTGACAAATGTTGAACTTTCAAATCTTTGCCAAAAAATAAATATCCGAAGCTTCGTTCTTTCCCTTGCTCTGTTGAAGCCATGTTCGCTACAACTTACGTTTGTGAAAAATTATTTTCAACAATTAAAATAATAAAAACCAAATTTAGATCACGACTGACAGACAAATATCTTCATGATCAACTACGACTGGCAGTAAGTGATATAATTCCTGATTTTGAAACTTTGTAGCAGAGACATTCTGAAGACAGTTAATTTTAGGTTGTGATATTGTTCATTTTTTCCTTCGTTACACGTACTAAACATAGTTTGTAGCCTTGTATTGTATAAAATTATATTTAAGTGCTTGACGTAAGAAAAATGAAAATCCGTTAATAAGTCAGACAGTTGCTTCACTTCCCTTTTGGGTGTCCGCCTCCCTCTATAGGTGCTATGCACATTGCAGGTTACACAGTGGCTCGGCGCACGATCACATTTTCGCCACCGCTGACTTAGAGTATAGGATATGTGACATTTTATTTTTTATATGGTGCAACAGGTGTTAGGTGAATTGGATGACATCTTTCCACATTTTGTCCATAATGAATTTCATGTCAATTGAAATCTCAGTTATATATATATATTTAGAGATATTTATGGTTTCTGATTTGTTTTGTGGAGAAGGAAATGAACAGTTGAAAGCAAAGTTCGATACCGTACCATGACAGTATTGCAGAGATGGCTGTAAACTATGGCACTGATTGGTGCACAAACACTATGGTGCATTCACTTGGAGAGGTTTTTTCTATCATGAACATTAAATGGAAGGATGAGCGAAACAGTTCTTCAGCTGGTGAAATAAATGACGTATACGTCATATTTTAATTATGATGAACAATGCATTGATTTTTATGATTATTTGGGGGAGGGGGCTATATTTCCATCAAAGGAAAAAAACATTAATTTACCTTAATACGATAATTAAAAAAAAAACATCAATTATTGTGCTAATAAGTGATTTAAAAATGTCTCAAAATAGAAAGTAAAGAGGAAAAATGACCTCCATGTCACCAATTTTATGAAACCTTTTTTAGACGTTCTGAGTAGACATACATAGTTGTTTTTATTGTCCCCAAATTCTTTTCATTTAATAGTTACAAAGTATACAATTTTCCATAAAATTTTGCACATTGTTTCATATTAACTTTAATATTTCATATTCTAATTGTTGTAGGAGGTCCATTTTAGGCTCGTTTTAAACGTAATCAAATACGCTTTTGACACATGCTACATTTTATCTATTCGAACATCATGGTCTGGAATTTAGGTTAAGTTAGATTTAAGATCTCTACTGGCACCACATACTCATAATCAACTTATATCATCAGGGTAATGTAATTCCGCCTTCCAGGTGCCCCAACCTCAGAAGTAGCTTACAACTAAGCCAATGCCAGGAGAGAAGACAACCTGGTGGCATTGGTAAATATATATATATATATATATATATATATATATATATATATATAAATTTAAAATGTAAGGAATTTCGCTACTCTAAAACAATATAAAAATATATGCTATAGTTACATTCTCCATTTAATTTCCAGTATGTGTATATATATATATATATATATATATTAATTTAAAATGTAAGGAATTTCGCTACTCTAAAACAATATAAAAAATATATGCTATAGTTACATTCTCCATTTAATTTCCAGTATGTGTGCAAAATTTCAGGATGGAACTCGAAGTTCATTTATTTTATTTTATTTTATTGGGTTATTTTACGACGCTGTATCAACATCTCAGGTTATTTAGTGTCTGAATGAGATGAAGGTGATAATGCCGGTGAAATGAGTCTGGGGTCCAGCACCGAAAGTTACCCAGCATTTGCTCGTATTGGGTTGAAGGAAAACCCTGGAAAAAACCTCAACCAGGTAACTTGCCCCAACCGGGATTTGAACCTGGGCCACCTGTTTTTGCAGCCAGATGCGCTGACTGTTACTCCACAGGTGTGGACTCGAAGTTCATATAAAATTAATTGACTTACCTAATAAGATGTTATGCAGCCGCTGTGTCCCTCGCATGTTGTAATGGAGCAGTGTATAGATGAACATCAATCACAGAAGAGTACATTAGCACACGTCTCTTGCATTAAACTAATGTTATTTATAGGAAAATAAACTGTACAGACTCAGTTCAAAGTAATTGCCACTATTTTCTCTTCATGTGAGACAGAGTGTTGTTTTTTTTATTGCTTTGTTAGTTGAACTGGGGATGGAAGAAAAAGTAGGTATTGTTAACGTTAGGCTGGGAATACACGGACACGCTGCGGCAGTAATGCGGCATTACATGTAATGAGCAGCATGCAAGCCTCGAACATCTTTCTAGTTTTCTAGTTCCATTCTATCTAGCACAATGCACGACCATGGAAAACGAGGAAGCTTTGCTAACTGCTATTTGCGCTTTGGTAGTAGTAGGATACATTTTCAACAGAAAGAAATGTAGACGTACAGACTGTACAAGAAGCGGCTAGGGAGTAATTTGTTACATGCTGTAAACTTTCAAGAAATAAGCGGTCAGTATAAAAATCTTATGACTACTTGGCTGATTTCTACCAATTCTGGAGAATTTTATTGATAAAAATTGGGCCAAACTAAAAAGTCAGCCACCAACGTGCGAGAACCAATCTGAAGTCAAGATAGGGCAGTAGGCCTATTTATTGTACTAAATTCATCCTTTGAAGAATGTTATTGTGTAATTAACAAAGCATGTAAAACACCATTTTTGGTTGATTGTCTGTATATGTCAATATTCCAGGTTCGCTCTGACTTTACGATTCTTGGTGACAGGGGATTCGTTTACAAGCCTTCAATACCTTTTGCGAATTTCAAAACAGATTATCGGAGAAATAATTCCAGAAGTTTGCCCAGCAATTGTCAGTGCATTAAAGAAAAATACCAAGATGAGTTAAGTTACAGTACCAACATAATGTGCTTCTTTAATGGGGATATTTTAATTGCAATAAAAATAATGAAACATTGAGAGAATTACAGTTAAAAAATTCGAAATAGGCCTATCACACAAAGAAAAATCAATAATATTTCGAAGTCGCGTTTTAATAAAGAAACACATACAATAAAACTACAAACATTTTCTTTTTCGAGTAATCAAAATTTGATTGCCAAATAAAAAAAATATGGTCGACACTCGCAACTGCAGAGGTTATATCAGCATCACTGGTGTGCCGGAATTTTGTCCTGCAGAAGTTCTTTTACATGCCAGTAAATCTACTGACATGAGCCTGTCGCATTTAAACACACTTAAATGCCATCGACCTGGGCCGGTATCGAACCCGGAACCTTGAGCATAGAAGGTCAGCACTATAGCCAGGCCGACTTTGCCAAATGATGTTTTTAATTTAAGTGTACAGTCAAAACGAGTATTTTAAATCAGCCAAAGAAAATGATTTTAAAATAAAACGTAGGAATTCAAAATGTATACAACAAAAATTGTTATTCAATTCATTAAAAATAATAAGAAAAAACAAGACATTAAACGTGCTGGTTTTGACTATCGGAGTAGCCTATGTGATGAACATTCTGGGGACGAAGTTTTGGCTGGATGATGTTGGGGAGAGCCAAGAGAGTTTAATTCAAATCCGAAAGTGACAAGGTGTAGTGTAGTAAGAATGGAATTGGAGATTTTGTCATTAAAAGTTGGCTTGAGAAGATTGAGTTGGAGGGCGATGCGGTGATTCGGGAGCTGAAGCATAGGAAGTTGAGAGAGTAATTGGTTGAGTAGGTTGTCTAGGATAACCGATTTGGGAATAAGACATCAAATGAAAGTGCAGATAAATTAAAACATTCTTGTCCATAGTAAGTTGGTATTTCAAAGAAGTTTCGTTTTGCTTTCACCTGAATGTCATAAATAACTTGCTGAATTCCTTTTCTTGTAGTCGCATGACGCGATTATTTTCGATAAAAGAAAGTACAAAATGATTTGACTTCACATTGTTCAACGGTGATCTTTAACATCCCAGAAACCATCGGCGTGGTTCAGGTGGTAGCACGTTTGCCTGCTGATCCGGAATTGCGCTCAAGCATGAGTTCGATTCCCGCTTGGGCTGATTACCTAATTGTGCTTTTCTGAGATTTTCCTCAACCGTAAGACGAATGTCAAGTAATCTATGGCGAATCTTCGGCCTCATCCCAATTGCCAATTTGCTATCACAAATTTCATCGATGCTAAATAGGGCCTAACCAAGTAGTTGGTAGAACGTCGTAAAATAACCAATTAAGAAATTAACGTCCCAGCAGCGGTTTGCATAATTCCAACGGCGTTTGCTAGTAATTCTGTACTATCATTCTGCTTTTTCGCTCGTTTTGGAGCCCTGTCTCATCTTGCGTATTCACTGGCACGATCCGTTGTTTTTATTATAATAGTCAATATTACCAGGATTCCACAAGACGGGACATAATTTATGAGGTCCAGTCTATTTCAGACCACTCCATGCTTGAGGTGTGCGCGCTTCACGAGACAAACGGCAACGAACCCTTCCACACTGCGGCAACGAATCCCTGTGTGTTCGCGAGAAAAACCGACAGGGAACGGATCGCTGCGCGGCATTTGAGGTGTGCGCGTTCTTGCCGCAGCGCGTGCTTGAAATCGCGTACAAACGAGCAAATGAAGCCTCGAATTCTGTTCGACCCTTGTAAGGGCCCGTGTATTCCCGGCCTTACATGTAGTGGTCTCTCACTCCACGTGTCGATGCATGCCTCATTTTCCAGCGTAAACACAGCACCAATCATTGGTTGGGGCGCGGAAGAATTTTGTGGTATGTTTGTTAATATGCGAAGTCTTTATGTACCTATGAAATGAGGATTAGTGTAATTTTCTGCAAGGAAGTGTTTACTCAACAGCGTGATAAATTCTTTTGTGATGGTAAGATATATCTCTTGACAGTTCCTTATTGCTGAGCGGAGCTATGCATTAGAGTGGATCGAAAATGAACTAAAAACACATGTTTTTGGAAATTCAAAGTTGCATAGGGGAAAAAAGTTTTATTACGTCCCAGTACTTAAGCACAAAAAATTTCAATTTTCTAAAAACATTTTTAACCAAAGCACAGAGTTTTCGTAAAATTATTTCCATTTACTAAATAATTATTTGACAGCCCTCCATTTGACATAGACTGTAACCTGAAGTTCTTATGACTCATTTAACACTTGATAGATCATGGTCATTATTATTATTATTATTATTATTGTTATTATTATTATTATCCTTTAGTACTTAGTGTTGCATATATGCCAGAGACTGACATTTAGTATGTCAGGACAACTCCAATCACTGGCAGCAATGAGCTTGAGTTGCTACGTAACCAAATGATGTTAGAATTCATGGTTTGCTCGCTTGGTCTTGATAAAACCGGATCACTAACAGTAATGAGTGAGTGATTCGGTGTTTACTTGCACCTATGGGTTCTCTTTTCTTGCTACTTTTTTATGCATCAGCGAGTGAGCTAGTACATATCGCTGTTTATTGAATCATATATCTATATTTTATAATGTGTTTACTTTGGTGATCAATAATAATAAGTTAATAATAATAAAAGAATGCTGTCCACACCTGTGGAGTAACAGCGCGTCTGACTGTAAAACCACCACTAACCAGTAAGAAAGCATTTTTAGTGCCTGTGGGGTCAGAGATTTTCGAAGGAGGTCGTACTTCGACATAACTTAACGATCGTGTTTTTTATTTAAACGGCAATCTGTTTGCTCGTGACGTCTGATGTGGACTCTATGGCGGCAATACATCGATTCATTACTACTTACAACAGATGAATAGTTCCAGGTTATCCCGTGGGAACTGTTGGGTCCCGGAAAGTAAAACCATGTAATTAATACTTCATACTATTCGTAGTATGCAATTGTTAAAAAATATGGCGCTTGCTTTGGTTTAGTTCTTCTGTAGAATTACCGTGATAGCTATCTTTAATTTGTGCTCAAATTGTCGACTGATTCTCAATAAAGAATGCATGCACCTTGGACCAAATAATCGAAGGTGACATAAGTACAGAACACATGTTGTAATTGCTGTTCTTTTTAGAACTGTGCCCTTGCCCTGCACTTTCATACCCCATCCATAGGGCTTGTCTCATGCAATAGTTACACTCCTCCTGTAACTTGTAGTGGATTCATTCTACATCTCGTGATTGTGAAATTGGACGGAAGATGATTTTCTTGTGAGTGCAAGAAGGACATAAGTATCGGTCCCATGTTCTATGGCAGTGGTTCTCAAAGTGGGGTCCGTGAGCTCCTGGGGGTCCCTGAAGCTCATTTTGGAGGTCCGCGAATATTCTGGATAGGGACAATTTTTTCTTCTTTCAAAAGATTTTTATTTATTTTTATGTGGCAACAGGGCTTGAAGTGGGGCGGGATGACATCCCGGTTCCTTTTGAAATGGGTTAAAACCATCCCATTACTTCTTAGCACTGGAATGTTTTCTTTGTACTGTAGATGTGTTGATTTCAAAATATATTCTTTATTTCATATGCTCACATGAAATCTAAACGGGTTGTCTATTGTCATAATCACTTACTGACGACCTTTGGCTATGTTGGCATCATATAAATTTAAGAAAAGCTTCATTTTCATATTCTTAAGACTGATAGCCTAATAAATTATAGTAATCCGTGGCGCTACATCCCTTGTAGGGTCTAGACCAACCAGCTGGCTGCTGGTCTCATGCCCACATACCGAAGCAGAGGTGGACGATCATCCAACCAGAATGGAGGTATCGTGTGGTTAGCACAATGATCCTTCCAGCTGTTATAGCTGGCATTCGCAACCGGATTTCACTATCTATCGTAGCTCTCCAAGTGCATCACGATGCTGGGTGGGCACCAGTCCCATACACTGGCCGAAATTTGATGAGAAACTTTCTTCCCCCATGAGGACTCGAACCAGCATGCATTCCGTAACGCGAGTCCTAGGCAGGATGCCCTAGACCACAATGCCACGGCGCGGGACCCTAATAAATTATACAATGTCGAAAACAGTTTGTACTCTTGCCTTCCATCCTATCCCATCCTGCGGTGGCCTATTTCTGTTAAGCCTTGTCTTCACTGATAAATATTTAACAACAACATGTTGAATTTAACATATATATAGACATTTCATGCTTCAATTGACTTAACATGTTGACTGAGTATCTTGAAGTTAACACTTTTAACATGTTGGCGTGTTTTCCAGCAGCAATGAAAAAGTCAAGTCAGTTCACTTGCTCGTGCAGCATCGGTACAGTTCAGCAAAGTTCGTACAGTTTCCGTACCAACAAATCCATTAACTAACTTCTGATTTTGTGATGCTTAACTAGGAGCACCTCTTGATCATTTTTATATGATCCTTGGTGTTGGCTGTAAGTTATTCGAAGTAATGGAGTGGACGAAAGAAAATACATTAGAATAAACTTGAAGAATTGATTAATGCACTGATGAAAAGGTCTTGTTTATGTGATGTCTCTATAAAAGAATACAGAGACATGACAAAGAAAGCTGACTGTTTTAGAGAACTGGAATTATTATTTAACTGTTCTCGAGAACACAGTAAAAGAGCTTTCGCACCCTCATCATATCCTGAGCGTTAATGCTATATTTACGTCAGTAATGACATATTTGGTGATGTATGTTAACGTTCGTAAAACTTCGGAAAGCATCATTATACAATATTTACCGCTCTTTTAATATTTATCATGTCGTAGCTCCGATGATAATCAACTGCACTGTAATTTTTTTATTAATAGTTCAGTGTTTAAGGAAGGCATAGAAAAAAAATTCTAAATTAAAATCTTATTTTAAAAGGAAGAAAAAAATTTAACTTCGATGTGATGTGTTCAGATTAGACATTTATACCTTCAAAAGTTGATAAGCAATAAACCTTTTTGTTTTTTACGTTAGATGGGGGGTCAGAGTGAGAGAAATGTTGAGAAAGAATGGAAATTACTTTTAAAAGTGGTTGCTACTTAAAATCCTTACTGGTGTCAGAAGTATGGCAAGTTAAACAAGGGAGTGTTTTCACATGGCAGAGTACTCACAACTCAACCTTTCATCTGTTGGAATCTCAACGAAAAATTCTTTTCTGAGCCTTCTTTTACTTCGGCCAGAATAATTTGTCCATCCTGAGCTGTTCTAAGTAGATGAATATCATTCACAGTGTTCCACTATTGAAATAACGTGAGATGAATGGCTCTGATTGGCTTTTTCACCAATGACGTCAACATAGCGTTAACATTTAGCGAATGGTGAAGGTGTGAAAACTCTTTATAGAAAAAAATCTCATCCCTGTGTTCGCAGTACAACCGGGAGCTACAAAAAATGTAAAAAGGCAGGAAGTCTGGGAGCAGCGTAGACGACGTATACATCTCGAAATAGTTTGCATTTGAGGTGATGAGTTTCATGAAGGGAGGAAATAATCCAAATAAAACAAGGACTGATCTTCCTTCACAAGTGATAAGTTTAATCATATTAAGTCATACAGAATCTAGAAATATTTTGTAGTTAATTACAGAAGCCAAGAAACATAGCGTTATTCCAAGGCGCAAGTGAGGTGAAATGACTGCTCTTAATTGTTTCTTTCTTTGATATAATGGGAAGTATCTATTGCAACACTATATTAAAATCGTGTTCTGATATTTTCAGAAAATTTTTTAATTCAAATCGTTTAACTTTAAGCTTGTTTAGAATGTCTTCTGCATTATATCTTTCATTAAGATATTGCCGCACCCACATTCTCATTTTCTTCCTTTTCAAAGCTTTGTAACAGACAATAGAGACAGTTATAAAGCCAAATCATCTTCATCTGAGTCCATTATCCAAGGTTTGAAAATAAGGCACTACTTACATTAAAATCTCGTAGACTGTGAACTACGCAAGTTTAACATGTTTAAAAGTGTGAACAAAGTGTTAAATGAAATTAGCATTAACATTTTCAATCAACATGTTGGTATGTTAACAGAAAACAGTTTAACATTTAACATGTCATTGAATGTTTATCAATGGAGAGGAGGATTTAGACCAGTTGTTTACAACACAATTTTAAGTTCTTCTATTGTTGTCACGTCTGAATTGTTAGTTGTAAAATTGAAAACCTTGGCAGAAAATGAGGTATACACTCCTCCTCCTCCTCCTACTTCATTGGACAAGAATAAATTTGGTATTGAAATAACATAGCCGGCAAACTACAAATACAATTTATGATGGACATGGGCTGCATTCTCACATCCGGTAATCTGAAAATTTGTAGAATAATGTGAGAACTTCGAAAATTTTTCACCTATCCCATTTAAGCGACAGATCAGATGTTTACAGTAAATAGTCGTAAAAGTTTCTATTGTTAATGACATGTTCCAGCTGTAAGCCAATGAGAATTAAGAAAAAAATGGACGTAAAATCAACCAATGAGGATACAACATAATTATTATATTTTATTCTAGTTCAACCAATGGGAATGGATCATTGCTTCAATCACAGAAACTGCACGAAATGTTATTTCAATACATCATCAGTTCTCATTTACTGGTGAAAATGGAGAACTGGATAATTTAAAATAAGAATCCTAAGTTAAATAAAACTGACAATAACGAACCGTGTGCAAGTTTAAGTAATGAACCGTAAGTAAAAGTGAAACAATTGATGTAAGTTCCATTTCTTGCAATAAAGACAAAACCACCGAATGTGTGAATACAGCTGCAATAGAAAACAGCATGATTCAAAATCAGAAGCATGAAAATGGCGTTAATTATTTCTCTAATTATTGGACACATTGGCTAGAAACATTTAAAATTTACGAGTGGTTGAGAATTGAATCTGTTTTTTGAGAAACCCTTAAGTCATGAAATACAAAGTTTTGGGAAGACACAAAAAATTGTTTAAAAGAAATACATGAGTTACATATTGGAATATTTGAAATGGGAAATGTTGGTAAAACATAACGAATATTTCTGTATGCAAAATAATATTTTTTAAATAGAATATGACTCAATATTCATGTTTGAAAATGTTTGACTTATGGGGTTTCTCAAAATCTGATAAAGATTTATCAAAACAATCTCTTTATTTCATGAAATAATTGAAAATTTGGTTAAAAATGATACGAATTTGATTCTCAAAACCAGTATTTAGAAGCTGACTTCATAATTTTTTGCTTCATGTGAACAAATTTTACTCTAACCTGTATGAAATGTCACTAAGGACATAAATAATAAAGTTCTGCATGAAATAATCTAATACAATAATATATTACACAAAATAGGGGCTACAACAACATTCTAACAAATCCAAAATTCAGACACAAAATAATTAATTTGGGACCGAGTTGCATGTATCAGCTCTAGAATTACCACAGTTATCCAAATAACTGTCCACCATCTAAGGAACCATAACAAATTTCATAAGCCATTCCCGGTTTCACCTTAATGCGGCTTGCACTGAGACATGCATGATTTAATATTTGAGACAAGCATATGATCTAATAAAAGCGCCCCTTCCATCTCCAGTCGAAAATAATTAATTTATCAAACACAACAGCTTAAGCTCTAGTTTTGTCCATTCTGTGTCAGCCTTGTCACTGACTTATGGGGCTTCTCCACGAAACCTAATATTCAAGCACACGTCACAACGGAAATACCATTTGACTTGTGTTTTTCTACATAATGATATATCTATCCCTATAGAACAAGAATTAGCAATAAACTTAATTTTGTTAAAATTTGACATCTGGGGTTTCTCAAAAAACCGATTCAATTAGTGAACAAGGACTAGGCTATACAATATGTAAGTCAGTAGAAACATTAGGGCCCGCAAAAACACAAGGTTTTGAATTATTATCTAATGAATGGTGTAAAGTAGAGGTAGGGTCGGGGAATATGGTGAAACAAAAGAGAAAAAAAGAACAGTCAATTAGGAAGAAACTTTCTTGTCATAAACTATCGGCAGCTCATATTAAAGCTAGTGACATTTTATGCCTTGCTAAAAAAGAAACAATTGAATGTCTAAGTCAAAATACAAGAAAAGCAATACATTGCAACGTGTCGTATATTTAGAACGGCTTATCAAATAACGAAATTGAACTGTTCCATGACAGATTTAACAGCTTTGATTGATTTACAAGAACTAAATGGCTTAGCTGTGGGCTATATCTTGCAGTCTAATCATTGTGCACTGATATTTGTGTACATATAGCATATGAAATTAGAAAGAAACTTGTTAAGTATATTACTGATAATGATCTTAAGATAGGTTTCATGGTCGATGAGACTCTACACGAAGTAAAAATGAAGCTCTTATAATCTGTTTATGTTGCAAACTGCCTGATTCCATGGATACAAGTAATTATTTTTTTGATATAGTGGAATTAGAAAATATTAGAGCTGCAACCATTAGAGGCGCCTTTTTCAACAATCTCCAGAGTAACGGACTTGACAATAACTTTTTATCACGAAATAAGATTTCATTTGCTTGTGACAGGGTCTCAAATTCACTTGAAAGACATGCAACTGTTGCGCAGATTTTGCTCCAAATGTAACCTCAATTGATTGTTTGCCATTGTAGTAATCATCAATTAGAAATAGCGGTGAATGATACAGTACGGGAAATGTTAACAGTGTGCCACATGCAATCATTTTTTGATAATCTCTATTCTGTTTACAGCATGTCTCGAAAGAACAAAGCTGAATTAGAAACTGTTGCTGCACAACTAAGTATGAGATTAAATACCATAGAACAAGTGTTAAGAACGATGTCTAGTGCGCGGTCTTTGAGAGCCAATGAATAATTACCCTGCTCTTTATAAGTATTTTCATAATGTATCTGTAGACTTGAATTGCACAGAAAGGAAGAATCTCAATATTCTGGATCTGGATTGAAAACAAAATTAAGCAACATAAACTTTGTTCCAAATATGGAACTTTTGTTCGATGCTTCAACAGAACTTAAACACTTGTCCTTAAAATTACAAGGAAAGAAAATCACATTGCCTGAAGCATATCATTTAGTTTCTCTTAAGTATCACGTCTTTCAGTCAATAAATATTTCAGGTGCATATTATTATTCTGAAGTTCTAAGGACAGTTGATAAATTAGAATTTAAAGAGGTTAGCCCAGAACATGAAAAATTGCAGAAGATTAGTGAACAATAGTTCTTTCAGAAATTAAGTGACAATATAAAAACTTGAATCGTCATCACTAGTTTCACTTGAATTGACTGGAGTAGTAACACAACATGCTCAAACAAGAAGAATACAGTCAGTTACTGAACAACATGAAAATAATGGATAAATCTAAGTCGGTAAAATATCAAGATTCATGTTTTGCTGATAAAAAGGTTAGGGAACTCGCTGAGTCCTTTATTGTATGTAAGAAAACTTCAGTTCATGGATTCTGTGAATGTTACATGAATATAATGAATGGTGTCTACTCTCAAAAAAGCTGAAAGTTAGAATTTATGAAAGTTATATTACCAGTTGTTCTGTATTGTTGTGAAACTTTTCACTTTGAGAGAGGAGCAAATGTTACGGATATTCGAGAATAAGAGAGATGAAGTTCCAGGAGAATGGAGAAAGTTACACAACGCAGAACTGCACACATTGTATTCTTCCCTTAACATAATTAGGCACATTAAATCCAGACGTTTGAGATGGACAGATCATGTAGCACTTATGGGTGAATCCAGAATTGCATACCTGTGATAGTTGGAAGACCTGAGGGGGGAAAAGTCCTGTGAGGAGGCCGACATGTAGATGGGAGGATAATATTAATATGGATTTGAGTGAATTGGGATACGATGGTGGGGACTGGATTAATCTTGCTCAAGTATGGACCAATGACAGGCTTATATGAGGGGCGGGAATGAACCTCCGGGTTTCTTAAAAGCCATTTGTAAGTAAGTAGGCCTATAATGATATAAGGAAGTAAGTATAATGAATGGTGACAACAGGTTTCCTGATGAACTAAAGCCATTGATCATAGCTGCAAATACTATTGTTATTTCAACTGCATAGTGTGAACATGCATTCAGTAACATGAACAGCATTATTTCAACCATTTGAAGCACGATACTTTTAAAAACAGCATCTAGTTTAATGTTTACTTCATCAGTGAGACCCCATCTTAGTGCTTTCGATACAGAATATTATGTAAAAGAATTGATAAAGAAAGATCGTTGACATGCAGATTACCAGTCTTGTGCAGCCCCCACAGGTGTTCTATTGGTAAATTGTAAAAGCAGTGAAAACATCTGGAAAATATTCTAAGGATAGGTTAATGAATTTGTGACTCTATTTTAAGTGTGCCAGAGAAAATGAAAATAGTGGACGATGTCATAGCAAAAATTGGGAAAATAAAAGTGAAAAGAGTTGTTAAAAATCTATTCCATAAGAGCCAACTTTCAGCGATAGTGGCACAAGTCAACATTCAGTAAATGTAACAGTGCAATTATTATGTATAAATTGACATTTCTGTTGCGTGAGGCACAGAATATGCAGTAAGCCCTACTTTGTTCACTAGGAGGGCAGAGTAAGATGACCTGCGTCACCTTATTACACTATTCATATATTTCCACAGACAGCCATTACAAGGAGTACCCTTGGCTCTTAAAAACCCGTCATTGACAGCCAGACTTAAATTAGTGAACTTCTGATCCACTACCAAGCGTGTTAAATACAAGATATGAAGGAAACTACGAAAGTGTAAATATTATTCACTAAATTTACGAAAATCTGTAATGGTACGGATTATCCAATCTTTTCAATTAACATTCAGCCTACCCCCTTCATTACCATGGATAATAGAGGTACTACTGTAGTCTGCATTTGTTAAGATTACTTAATAGATTTATATGTTCTGGAACTAAAGATAATTACAACAAAATCATATTTAGTATTCTACACAAATTTTATGTTTATACATTTTCTTCGAAAGTAGTACTTATAAACATTTAATTTCTCATACCTCTTCATTCAGCATGTTCTTTATGCCATAAGAAGTACCGCAATATAGTTGGTATATTATTAAATTTATTAGTGCCCAGAAGGATTTTCGAGCATAACATAACAGTGTATGTTCTCCTCTTTAAATAGCAAATGAACTCTTCCTCTCATTCCACATGATATAATCGTTTTTAACTCGTATGCACACACTGCTTTGATAAGCCATATTCTCACGTTAGAAACTTAACAAACCATGTGCTTCTCAGTTCAGAAGCCAGGTCATTGGATATTTTAGGTGGTGTTCAGTTAGGGGACGTAACCCTCAAAGGGTATAAATTACCTTCTCAGATAATAGTAATATATTTAAATTTTATACTAAATCCGCCAGAATAATCCCGAAACATTTTTCCTGAAAGAAACAATTGGTTCAGATTCATTTAGATATATGAGAATTTTAAAAACGAGAAACTAGGCTACAAATTTTATGTTCATACATAGGCTTAAACACCATCCAATTTCTATAAAATAACCCAATTGGTGCCTCACTGAAAATGTCATTGAAATCGGATTTTGTGTTATTTAAAACTGGTAGTAATACTTTCCATTAGGATTATGTTGTTTTGTTTAGTGGAAATGAAAAATAAAATAATAGAGTTTACGGTTTATTAAAATTTAGTGTGGAAGTTGCGGAAAATAGTGATATCGTAAAATACTTCATTTATATCAAAAGTTTGTTTCTATAAAATTCTTTACAATATAGTTTCACTGGTACTATTGTTCCAGTTACTTTGTAGTATAATGTTTATTGCACTATTAAAGTGTATTTGGGCATTAATTAACTTATTGTATATATACGTAAATATAATACATCAACCATATACACGCCCTGTTTCAATGCTTAAATGATTGATACATATCAAAATGTGCCACAATAATATGCATAAACAATATAAGTGCCCTATCTCAGCGCTTAACCGATTGATGTATAACTATAATGCGATCATGTCTATTTTGACTAAGTGCAATATTGAAATATCGTCAATAATAATGCTTTTAACTTAATTTTTATACATATAGTATGAATCAGTACATGAAACATTATTATATGTGTGGTTGTCAAGTCCACAAGAATTAAATATATGTCTCTAGAATTTAAAATGTTTCAAAATCTTCTACCACATTTTTCTCATGTTGCATAGCCTGTTGATGCATAATGCCCGAATATCTATAACATAATTCATAATCATTTTCCACATATCAGCTTATTCTATAAATTTTAACATGGTTGAATAATGTTTGAAACCAGTTGACAATTTATCATAAATGTAATAATTTGAACATGTTAATGCACATTTATTTGAAATGATTAACCATGCATGTGCAAGAGTTCAGAAACTGGAGTTCATACCTGTTTTAGAAAGTATATGTAATATTCATTCAGTTAGTCAGCAACTGTATGCTTAGGAGAGCACACATAAAAATGTAGCTTCGAATAGCAGTAACCTATACAGTGAAGTCAGTGGTCTAAGCTGAAGTAATACAAAGCCATTTCGATCAACAGTGAGTAGAACAGAAGAATGGGTGTGGATATAAAGTTGTATTGGGCAAGAATTGAAAGCTTCAATGTAAGAAGAATTAATGAAGAGAGAAGACAGGAGGCCAGTGAGAAAGTTGAATTAAAATGGACGGTAGGAGCAATTATAGTAATGATATTAATAATGAAGAGGAATTGAATTGAATCCAGGTTCTGGAAGCAAGACAAGCGAAAAGATGGGGGAAGTGATTAAAGAAGAAATGAAGGTAGGATTCACTAAAATCAACCAAGAAATAAATCAGAAGTTACAAGAATTCAAACAATCAATTGAGGATATTAAAATGCGCTTAGAGGCCAACAATTTAATGATCGAGGAATTACAACAAGTAAGAAAACCAGTTGTAAAATAAAATAATGTATTTGGAAGATAACCAAAGAATGAAGAATCTAATAATTTTCGGACTAAGGGAAGAAAGAAGAGATTTTGAGAAGATACGTATAACGCAGTATGTGAATTGTATAGGGACCTATTCGAGGTAGTTGTCGAAGGCCACATTGAAGAAACATGTAGATTAGGCAAGGGAAACATATGTCTAGTACTAGTAAAATTTCAAAGTTTAAGAATGAAAGAAGTAATTATGAATAAATTGAAATACATTAAAAGTACAAATTTGAGATTTGAAAATGATTTTATGTCGTAATAATAATAATAATAATAATAATAATAAAACGTTTGGTATCATTTCTAAAAACAACAAGAAGTAAAGGGCATTTTTCAATAATGATTAAAGACAAATTAAAAATTAACGAAAGAGTGTGATCTTGAATGCTGTTGAAAAACTGAGTTTTGGGCTAAATTGAACAATCGAAGTTAAAGAATCAATTAATACAGAGGAAGGGCAACGAACGGAGAAATATGCAAGTGACAACAGAAATAAACCAGACATACAATGAAGAGAGAATTGGAAGAATGGCATCTAAGTCCGAAGGAGGAAACGAGACAGCAAATGGAATCAGAACAGATGGGAAGGCGAAAAGTTTAAACGTAGAATTGGAAGTATTAGAAAATAGGACAAAGATGCAGAAAAAAATCATTGACGTGAATTTAGGGAAAAAATGAAGACCTTTTCTCAAGATAACAGTCTACTGGGCCAAGTCACCGAATAGTCTCAGAGTTAAACCTTGAACATTGCGAAAGTGAATGTGTTGACATAGGACTAATGTCAAAGCGAGCTTTAGCCAAGGTCAGGAATGTCAATGACCAGAATAGAATGGATGACAGCAGACTCAAATTTCAATGGCCGAACATAGTCATCAAACTCAGAGATGAGAGTCTAAATAGAAAGAAAATGGGAAGCTTAGGAAATTTATTAGGAAAAGCGTACAAAAGGCACACTATAAAGAGAAGCAACATTAGAAATGCAGGGACATAAAAGAAGAAAGATGAGGGAAAAAGTAAGAATGTTAAATCAGTAATCATAAGTGAGGGAGGAATAAGTAGAAGAAATGAAAAAGAATAAGGGTGAATCAGATGCAGTGAAATTTCAGTAACAAGGTTGAAAATTCATGTGATGCAGGTGGGAGAAGAGAACGGGGAGCTGTGGATAGAAATGGGATAGGTAAAGAGAAGAAGAAAGAAGGCAAGGGTAAAACAATGTGGAGCAATGTAGGAGCTACAGTTCCCAAGGGTTTCGATGAGTTAATGAAACTGTTTGGTGGGGACAGGAAAATGTGAAATATCATAACAGGGAAGACAGAAGGTTACAGTGTAAAGCAAGGACTTGTGAAAAGTATTAATAAGAAAGGATAGAAAGTTATAAGTTGGAACTAAAAACGAACATATTGTAAAGGTGAAGCAAGGATTAATAATGTAAAGGTAGATCAATAAAAGTCAATGAAAGGAGTTAGTAAAATTGTACAAATAGAAATAATTGAATTAATGATAATAGATCGGATGTAGATTAAGATAGAAGTATTATTTGCGGTTAGAAATAAGAGACTGTAGTTAATAGTGAAGGGGAAAACGAACCTGTTTCAATTGGAAGCAATGAACAGGGATAAGTATTAGTAGGCATGGTTAGATCAATATAAGTTGACTGAGAAAATGATCAAGTAAAGAGTAAGTAAAAGTCTTAGAATAAATTGGATTAAAGGTACTAGGTTTGTAGAAAAGATAGTTGAAAAAAATTAGTCGTGATAGAAATTAGATGTAGTTAACAATGAAGAGAGGATTGAAAGAGGGAGATAGTACTATAACAAAACAGAGAAAAATAGAGAATATTAGGGTTAGTTCTTAAACAGTAGTTAGGCATAAGACTGACAAATACAGGAGGGAAGAAATCAATACGATGTAATTTACAAGATGGCGTAAGAGTGTTTTGTGTTAATGTAACCATACAGAATGTTCTGCATTGTAAGTATGTATGTAATGAATGTAGTAGTGACACTGTATACAAAATATGAGGTCAACTGCTACTTGAAAAAAATTGCTGACATGAAATATATCATTCATTTAAGTTATTCGTTAACTCGTTCAAGCAGTCTTTGACGAAGTAATCTTAACAGCATCAGTAGTATTCAGACAAGAAACATTCCAGAAAGTTCTTACATATCAGATATCTTTGTTCCTTTTTGTAATGTAATTTTTCATCCATAATAAAGCTTTGGTTATTCAGAAATGAGGTTTTATAATAGAGCTTTTATTTTCATGTTAGCACATTTATGATCTTAGTATATGAATCTTTTGTTTCAGAATGGAAGGATGTTATTACTGTTGCAGCTGTTGACTGTGCAAATGATGACAACAATCCACTGTGTCGTGAATATGAAATAATGCATTATCCCATGTTAAAATTCTTCTCTGCAAACTCAAAACCTGATCATATGGGAGTTACAGTAAACAAAGGCAAGAATGTTGATGAAGCACGTTCCACTCTTGTGGAGATCTTGGAAAAAGAGCATATAGAAGGTAGAGGAATTGGTTGGCCAAACATTGCTCCATACAGAAGCAGTGACATTAAGAACCTATGGAAGTTAGTTCCATCATCAGTGAAGTTCATAATTCTAATATTTGAGGATACAGAATCTTTCATTGGCACAGAAGTTATCTTGGATCTGCACCATATAGACAGCATCCAAGTGCGGTCTGTGCTTAATCAGAATGAGGCTGTTTCCAAGCTCATGGGTGTGTCCACATTCCCAAGTCTAGTAGTTGTTGAGAGGAACATGCAAACATTTTCACTTTCTGTTAGTGATGAGAGTCGAGAATCATTTCGCAAAGCCATCAGAAGTTTTCTGCAATCACGTCACATAAGTATTCCAGAGGAAGAACCATCAACATCTCCTGAAGAAACGCATAACATGGAGATTTCAGATTTATTATCGATTATGGCAGCTGAAGAAGAGAAGAAGAAGCAGCAAGGCATCAAACAAATGGGAGACATAGTGTTTCAGGTGGATCTGGAAAAGGCAGTTGCCTATAGCCTTCAGCATGAGGTATCTTCCTTCAAACTTATTTCAGGGGAGGCTTTCACTTCTCTGAAGGATTATCTTAATGTTTTGGTTAAGTATCTTCCCTTCAGCAGCAGAGGGGTGAATGTCTTGAGTAACCTCAGGAATGCTGTGTTTAGTCACGCAAATGACATTGGGGGGGAGAGAGTACTGGAATATTTGAAGAAATTTGACAATGGAGACTCCTCTGTTTTCTCATCACATGAATGGATTGGTTGTAAGGGAAGTAAACCACAGTATCGAGGTTATCCTTGTGGCTTATGGACTTTATTCCATACTCTGACTGTAAATGCAGTGCTTCAGAATCAACAATTAGACAGTTTGGAAGTCCTAAACGCTATGTTAGGTTACATAACATATTTTTTTGGCTGTCAAGATTGTTCAAAACACTTTCAAGAAATGGCAGCAAGATCAATGCATTCTGAAGTAAATAGTCCCAAAGAAAGTATCTTATGGCTCTGGAAGGCCCACAATGAGGCGAACAAGAGATTGTCAGGAGACGTTTCAGAGGATCCAGAACACATTAAAATCCAGTTTCCATCGCGAACTAACTGCCCTACATGCAGAAACAATGACGACTTCTGGAACATTGATGAAGTCTTGCATCACCTCAAACAGATGTATGGCAAGAGCAACATCAGCTACATTGGAATCAGCAGTGACAAGAGGCCTCAGGAATACACCCTCTCCAACGAAGAGTCAAGATTTGCAGAACAGTTCATTGCCAATGATGGAGAAAGGAAAAGACTCGGATGGAATTTCAATTTCTTTGACATTAGTTTGTGTGTAGTTTTGTACGCATTTTCAGCCACAATTTTAGTGTTAGTTTGTATAAAATTTGTAATGAGAAGAAGGTACAGAAAAAAGTTGTATATACACGACATATTGGGCAAAGTGTAATTAGATGTCCTTTTTTAGGCAGTGTAAATAATTAAATGTTTACATAAGAGCATTTTATACTATGTGTCATACAACGATTTGGATGCATTTAGAACATAGGCTTCAATGAATTATTTAAATTAATTTTTAGACAGGAGTGGGCGAATGTTTTTGACTTTGTATGAAAGAAAAAGTAGTAGTTTTAAATGTATGTAGCTTAACATAGACATAATGTCCACTGTGAAGATTTCTGTGATAACTGTATACAGTGCCTTCCTACTGTTAATGTATGTGTGAGTGGTTTTATTTACAAACTTCACGAGATAAAATTATATGTTGAAGACTGAAATAACATGTAGATTGATCATGCTTTGATTACCGATGGAGTCATCCTTGGCAGTCTCACAGTTACTGTGTTGGCCATTGGACCTAAGGTTCACTGTTTCAAACCTGCCAAGGACAATAAAATCCCAGGAGGGAAGTAAAGTTGTGGGTCCCATGTCGAAGATTAATAGCACATAAAAGAATACTGTTCAAGTTAAAATTTCTGACCATTTCTTACCCACATATTTTGATGCTGAATAACCTCTGCATTTAAAAGTGTCACCAAATAAAATACTATGACAGCTACTAATGGAACCTCTGCATTTGAAAGTGTCACTAATTAAAATATTATGACAATTACTGATGGAAGGAATGTGAGTATCTATTACTTTTGTCCAGCCATATATTACCAGTGGTGACTGTGGGAAATGCTAAAAAATATTACTTAAGGCTAAATTGGATCCTACAATCACTGGAGCTTTTGAGTGGCTATTACTTCTGCTGTACTATGTACTACCTTTCTCCTAGCTTTGTAGAACATGCATTACTTTACAGTAGCTATGCAACTCAAATGATACTGAGAGTCCAAAACAACTTTTACCATTACATTCATGCAACACTTTACTGCACCTTTGTACAGTTTCTTGCCTAGGATTGTAAATTCAACAACATCCACAATCCTCGTATTGCATATCTTGCCTTCTCCCTAAAGGAACTTTATTAGTGATGACTTCAAACAAAACGAAAGTTGGTGGCATTATACAATGCAGATATTCAATATCATTATACTAGGCTATTCCCTAATCTTTGTCATATAAAAGCCTATTTTTGGAATACATTGCACTGCGTAAGAAAAACATTGTAACTCACTTTTCACAGTTTTACAGGCAAGCAAAAGCAAAGTTTGGGGACTCGTAAAAAATCAGGATTTGATGATAACTTTTTTAACTTATCAATTATTTATTCCAACATTAATAGTTAATACATTGGTGATAATTTTACATTTGAAGGCTTATAAATATGTTTTACATTTTGCATCTTATGTCTTAGTGTCACGCATGTTTTACACATTCTGCTGGTTAACATAACTAGGTACTAATTTTACTTTTACTTCAATACATTTTCGTCATAATATTAAGAATATGTGTATGGACAACAGTATTATACCGTACTGAACCTCAGATGCAGTCATAATACAGTAGTATTATACTCAACCTCAGATTTCAAGAAAGAGACAATCATTACAATGTCATATAAATCATAATACAGTGCTCAAAGAAAGTGTTGCATATTATTTTATTGCAAACTTATGGAAAAATATGGCTATGTAATATTTTTGTGAGTCACTGGCGTAGCTCAGTCTGCTAAGGCACTTTCCTACCGATTCAGAGTTGCGCTCGGGCATAGGTTCAATTTCTGCTTGGATTGATTACCTGGTTGGGTTTTTTCAGAGGTTTTCCCCAACTGTAAGGCGAATGTCAGGTAATCTATGGCGAATCCTCTGCCTCATCTCGCCAAATACCATCTCACTATCACCAATTCCATTGACGCTAAATAACCTAGTAGTTGATACAACGTCGGTAAATAACCAACTTTAAAAAGAAATAAAATAAAATTTATTTATTTTTGTGCTAAAAATATTGCATATTTCTTCATAAGTTTGCAATAAACTAATTGTCATAATATTTTTAGCAAAAAAGAAATATTGCAGTATTTCTTGGTAAGTTTACAATAAGATAATTTGCAACAATTTCTTTGAGCACTGTAATTGAACTTCAGTTGTTAGGGTAATTTAATTATAATTAATAAACTGTTTTAACTTTTTTATATATAATAATGTTACATACATCATGTTTCAAATACAAATTCACATAATCACACAACAATATTGGTTACTAAGAAATGGAATTTATGTTCAAGGAAAATATAAATTATAATTCAGTAAGCTTTGATACTGCTATCTTATCATTTTTTTTTAAATTAGAGTTAAATTTCTAGCTGGTTGCTGTGTGTGTGTTTCAGATTCTCATAGAATGCATGATATGGAACAAAAGGATATGAGATCCTTCTGTTTTACACTTGAGATAGGTATTTCTTTAGAGTAAGCGTATCGCATAATCTTTGGACACCTTTTCTGGAATTGAACAGGTCAAGAGTTGGATCATCTTTGTCGAATCCATACTAGAAAGTGTTTTCTTTTTGTGGTTTTCCATGACAAACAGTAAATTATTTGGGCTGATTGCAAAAACAGTATTTAGACAATATTTAAGGTTGAACAACTCCTAAGTATGACTGCCACTTGTGAAGACAATGTTTAATAGCAGACACTGTCTGAAGTCCCGAAGTTTTAGCAGTCGATGTTTAAACAAGTCATTTTTGTTATCTTTGTACTTAGTCCATGTTTTGTGAATTTCCAGAGTAAAGTCCAATAAAGGAGGTGCCAGGAGACAGATGAAATGATGAGAGAAATTCATGCTACACAGTTGCATGTATTAGAATTACAGGAAAGAAAGGTGTTGTTGGGCATGTTTTTTACATGTGAGGCAGTTATCGAACTTCCTGAAGGCCTCCTGTTTGCTTTTCTTGTCGAAGTTGCTTTTCACTTTGAGCTTTAATCAGTGCCACAAGGTTGCAAAGATATCAAACGTAATTTAGCACACACCTAGCCACTAAACAGTCAATTTTCCACTTTTATATTTATTCCACAGGTATCATTTCACACTGAGCTGCCTAATTGTTATTCTGATGAATAAAATTGCAAAATTATAATTTTTAACTTACCCAATAACATCTTGCTACTATGCGGCAAGTTCTGGGAAAACTGTTATTGAAAACATTAGTTTTTTTTTTTTTTTCACTAGACTGACATCTTCTCTAAAGTATCACTGCTATACACTTCACTCTCAGCATCATCATAACTTTTCATCACATCCAATAAGACGGTCTTCTCTTCCATTAAGAAGTTCCCCACACATTTAACCATGGTGTTTATGTCGTAAATCGAGTATATTTACGTTTGGCACCCATATTAATGAAGTGTTTCCATTGGCGGTGATTGGCAAAGAGTCATAACGCAAGATATTCCATACTTCCTCTTCCCAGCTGATATCGTAACTTAAACGATGTCTTGCTACTTGCAAATCATCAGCTGAACATTGTTTAAGCAATGGAAACTCGCACATAACTTAGATGGTGTTTAGGTAGACAGTGTCTAAGACTTGAAACAGGTCATTGTTTCTGCAATCGGCTCTTTTATTTTAGATCAATTCTTTCACCATTGATGTCGATGGACCAATTTCTAGTATTAACATATTGCTTGAAATGAAAAAAGTTACTGCTGCCCATTTGCTTTACTATGTATAGTTTTCTAGTGACCAGCAGATCTCACATGTACCATTGTTGGGGTGTGAAAATCTGTTTTTTCCTTTGAAGAAGGGAATGGATAGAGTCTCCCTCATTGTGAGTATCGCCTTTTTCAAACAATTGTGTGAAATATCAATCTGATAATGCTTAGATGCATGCATACACATGGTGGGCAAACACCTAGGCCTATTTCTGTTTTGACTACCACACCGCCAAAGTTATCTGAGTATAGGATTACTGTACTTTTTTTTTTCCTTTCTGCTTTTGTTTTCCAATTAAATCAAACAACTCTCAACTTCATTTGCCTATTTCATACCGTATGTAATAGTAAACATTTATATTTTCCATATCAATTGTACGTGGTTAATTTCCTTTTCTAATAGAAAACACATAATCCATAGGGGTTTGTAAAAACCTTCTGCATATCAAAAACTACACGTACACTTTCTGAATTATTTTCAAGACACTTTTCTTTGTCTCGTTTTTCATTCCTATGTTCTTCATAAATCACCTTTCATAATTCTTTTTTTACTGTTCAGATTTTTATATGAAGTACACAAATTTCACTGGTGTTTTTTTAGGCTTAAAAAACTTATACTCTGTGTTCAGAATTTTTTGTACTGTCTTTCAGTAGTGAATTTTTATTTTTTAAACCATTAATTATGAAGTCTATGCATTTTTGAATAGGTTAAATTACTGTTTACATGGGCCCATTGCCTTTCAGATTGTTTCCACAAATAATGAGATTTAACTTTTGGTAGTGAATCACATGAATTATTTATCGGGAATAAAATTATGGAGTTAAATCATGAGAATCATCTGTCTCAAGCCTGGAAGACCAAGTAACATATGTCCAGGTACAATTTAATAGTACTGTTGAATCTTCGTGGAATAACATTGTATCTCAACATAGAATTCTTTCCGTAGTAAAAGCAATGACTTTTTAAAATAAGATAAAAAAAAAACAACATGGGAACTAACGAAAATAATGTAACAATAATAACTCAAAATCCACCAAAAGTGAGTTACGATGTTTTTCCTTGCACAGTGCGATATGAAAACCTTCTGTCCTAATTTAATGCCCAGTTTATAAATAACTATGATTTTCTCCATGCTGTCATTGAGAACTCCAAAGGGGATAACATCATGGTTGCAGAACATTGACTAGTATATAGTATTACAAGGTATGTAATAATGCCATCATTATTCACGTATGAATTTTGTTTTGTGAGAACTTCTGTCACTCTCACAACGTTCTTCTATTAAATTTACATCTAATGGATGGGTCATCCTAAAATTAAGGGCAGATTTGAGCACCTATAATTAAAAAAAAAAATAAAAGTATAATTTTGTTGTTAACAAATTATGTACATGAGTTCCTTATAAACCTTCATTTACTACTATACATACTGCCATGATCAAAATTGCCTATTTAAAATGAAAATAAAATGTCTTATTTTTCTCTGAAACACAGAGGTGACCTGGAACTTAAGTCACCTTCATGATCACTAGATTTTGTGTTACAATCTTGAAATAAGTACTCCACTGTGGGGTTAAATGATACCTACGAAGTTTACTTTCTTAATTTACAAGTTTTCTGAGAAACAGTCATAAATAGTAATATGATAAGTAATTTTAAAATTTCTTAATATTATGTAACACAAAAAAAATAATACAGTTCATATGTATTAGGATATCATTACAGTCAGATTTGCCTTCAAATGATCGATAGTGTTATACTGATGCCTTATATTTGCTACAGGTTGAACTGATTCATGATATATGGAAGTTGAGAAAATAATTCTTTAATAGGCCTAGTTATTTCAGTTGTTCCTTTCCTTATTTTAATAATATCTTCTACCAATTATTTTGCATTCACTTTCTCTTTTTCCACTGCTCTAATAGCATTGCTTGTGGTTGCTTGTTCTTACAATAAAATTATGAGTACATTTTGTCATCAAATACTTTATTTTGTTAGTTTTATGCAAGCATCACAAAGACTATAAATTCATAGAGGCTACAAAATTTGATTACATTCAGTCTGTTGAGCTACTCAACAAACATAGTGAAATTCTCATATTTCACACATACACATGTGTTTCGCTTTTATTACGTGCTACAAGCCAAAGAGATCGCAATACACAAAATATGGAATAAGGAATTTCATAGTCATGACTCAGACTTTTTATGTAACACTTTAAATTGTTACTCATGATTTCCCCTTGCTTCTTTACTGTAAGTACTGGTAAAGTTATGTCCTCCTTCCCTGACACTAATCTGGTTACATCATATCTTTCGAAAAATGTATAACTTCATTTTTATGTTTATTATATAAACTTAAAAAGTGTCCAGCTTCTTTTCTTTTTTGTTCCTGAAAGCTTTTCCACATACCAATATCATAATACGCTCATAACATGCTATTTTTTTTTATCTTCCCACTCAAAACACTTGACAGTATATATAACATTTATTTTTCTTGTAGTTGAGAGTTATTTGACGAGGAAGCACTTCCCTAAACTGAAACTGCCGAACTACTTTGGGGGGGAAATCTTTTCACACCCTAACAGTTGTTTAACTTTTTGAACGTGGTGTGTCATTCTGGAAGTTTTCTTTAATTCTATAATATCTTGCTTTGTTAGCTTCTTGAGTTTTTTCTGTAGTTTCTTAATTTTTTTGTAAGCCTTAGCCTTTCTTTATTCACTCACATTCGTTCTACTTGTTTTCTACTTCTGCTAAGTCCTGTTTCTTTATTGTTTCCAATTAGCTCCACTAGCACTAGCTGGGACAGTAGGCTATCTTCTTCAGATCTTTTGAAAATAACTTTTACCTCTGCTTTCTTCTGGGTACCTTCTGGTTCTGTCTGCACAGTTCCTTTGAGCTCTCTTTGATTTTAAATTTCACTTATTGTATTCCATAGATCTCACATTAGGATTGAAACTTTAAGATGTTAAACAAGTCAAGAGTTATGCAATTTTTGGCGAGATTATCGAACACTTAAATCATATATGGTCTGAATTTTTTCTGCTTCTTTTATTTTAGGATGCCTTTCTCGTTCTTTATGTTTCACTTCTTGATAGAGTATCAGATCAGATCTGATTCTCTCTGTAGGTACATTTTCTTCTGTTTTTCTTTTTTTCCTTTAAAGTTCTCCTTCATACTCTCATATACAGAAATTGAAAAGAAGTAACATCTTTTTAACCTCCACCTTTCCCACACATAAGGAATATTTTTCATATATTAAATAAATTGAAGCCTACAGTTTTCTACCTTGAACTAAATATTTAATGAGACATACTACCATGATAAAATAATAATTACTTGAAAAATCTGTTATTAAAGATTTTGTTCACCATTAATAATGTAAGTAGCTTCCCTTGGAGGTGACATATTTCATGTTTTTCCTGATCTGTATGTAAATCATAACCTCAACTCCCATGTGCTTTTGTATATGACATTAAAATTCAGTTCCACACCATCCTATCAAGAAAGTAATGTTTCACTAAAATAGTTTAGTCAATAAAGAGGTCATGGAGATGACAAAAAGAAAAGGTAGGTAACTTAGCGAAAGTGGTTTCTCAATGTTATTTGAGAATCTAGTGGTATTTTTAAGAAACTTGTCTGAATTTCAGTGGAGGTGACCAAAAACTAATTACACATATTCACATAAAAATCTACAGCCATCTAGTAATGAGGATGTTTTCTTTTTACATTTTCTGATAAGTATACAGTTGTTGCTGTGATTGTAATATGTTAAGAGTAATTTGAATTTATAATCTTAGAAATGGGGTAAAACAGAGGTAGTTACATGCATAGAGGTGACATTAATCTGTAACATTTAAAGCCCCAATAATACAAAGCCATTTAAGAACAAAACCTCCTATGTGACAGTACTGGTACAGAAAATAATTTTTCAGGAGGAAGAAAAAAATAATTAATGAATGGTCGTACTTAAGAGTATGAAGTAATTCGGTAGAAAACGTTGGTGAATATGATGAACATAAATGACATCATCGGGGATCAGTGTAGGCCTATTATTTAATTAATTTTTTCTTCCTCCTGAAAAATTATTTTCTGTGCTGTCACATACAAGGTTTCATAAAAACGACGAAATGTTTTTTTTCTTCTTCTATTTATTGGTGATATATTTTAATTTTCAGGCCTTAATGTTTCTGCTTAAAGAATAAGTTCGCGAAATTTGCCCTTAATTTTAGAAAGACCCGGATGTATTTCATTGATAAAATTGTGATTCTTCTATTTAAAGTGTGTGACACAAATCATGCTGTCTTATTGAGCACTCTTAATTTAATTTCATAATTTTAAATATAGATGTATTCTGCTCATACATTAAATTTTTTTACTACTGTGTGTTCTGTTTTGTTAGGAAACATTGTAAATGTGATTTGTAAATTCCACAGTTAACAAAACATATTTTATTTAGAAAAAAACTCCCATTATTGTTGAAAACATATCAATACCATGGTTGAGAAAAATACTCTATTTAGGACAAACTTCTTTTGTTGTGCAAAACATTTTTTTTTTTTGTGCTTAATTTTAATTTGTTGTGGGAGGGGAGATTTTAAGACGAATTACATACCAGTATTTTAATATTTCCTGAATAGCTGTCTACATCTGTTTGTATATACTGTATATGTATAAGTGCATGTGTGTGTGTCTGTATATGACAATATGAAATGGTTTACGAATACAGTGAAACTTGTTCAAACCAGAACCTGAATAAAACAGAAACTGTCTGCTACTGCTCAAAATGGAAATAATTTTTGTCACACTACTTTAATGTGAACTATATTTTGAAACTGTATGTGCTTTCAAGCAGTGTACGAAATATGTAGGTCACTAAGCTAAAAATAAGTTTTCTTTGCAAAATTTTATAGGATGCGAGGTTGTGTTGGCCTGGTGGTCATAAATGTTATTACCCTGTTGACTAGGCAGAGTCCCATTGAAGATTTTCAATGCTTCACGCCCATATACTGTCATAGCTTAGCAGAACACATGTGTAGTGATTTCGAGTTAAAAAAAAGTTGCGTAAAAATGTGGCAATATCCTTAAGTGTTGAAGTAAAAGTTGTCGAGTTAAAGGAAAATGAGAAACGAAGTGTATGGGAAATACTGTTGATGTTCAGTTGTAGAAAACTCAGGTGTAACACTTCGAAAAATAAAAGCCAGATCATGAGTGAGTGGCTATCAATCAATAATGGTGACATAAAAAAGGAAACAAAACAACTGGTTATGTGAAAATAAGTCAACTGTTGTGGGAGTGAGTTCTTATACCCTTCCAAAGATCATGTCAATTTCTGGACCTATTTTGCAAAGCAAACCCTTGAACTGGCAAAGAAATTAGATAAGTCAGAATTCAATACTTCTAATGGATTGCTCCTAGTCCAATTAAATGAATAATGTGTAATGATATACAGCATAACATTATTCTATATTGTTAGACATTAAATTTAGTGTAATTTGTAAACTATAATAGTATTTAATGAGTGAGTTACGGTAACATTTATAAAGAAAATGAGATTCTCATCAAAATGATTCACCAATGAAATAAGTGACAGAAAGCTGATTTAATGTCAGTAGTGTTAAACAGAATATTTTGTACTTCTTGCAGTTTGCGGTATTCCATTTTGTTTTCCATTTATAGAAATGATAAAATATTCCATTTTAACTTCATACCTGAATAATATGGAAACCTATCCACAAGGGAAAAAAATTCGGACCATGTCACTTCCGTCTTGAACAGGTTTTACTGTATTAGTCTAAAGTACAAAGTGAAGTAAAACGTTAGCCAGTGTTTTTCTATGACGAAACAAGAGAAAGCTTTTTTTCCTATGTTTTGAACAAATTTACTATTTAGTTTACATAAATCACAGTAAAGGATTCAATCGAATATAGTTTGCATATTTATGAAGGTTGTTTTACATTCCAGAATTTGCCACTTATTAGACATATACAATTAATAGAGTTTGTACAGATTAATAAAAAGAAATTGTTGTATTTCACTTGGTATGGTTGTACTGGTACTTGAGCTATGATGGTTTATTTTCTAATACCTGATACCTCTCTTCTCCAAGCATTTTACCACTGTATTGTTTATATGGTTCAGCTAATTACTTACAGCATTACATAGCTTATAGCATTAATATTGTATGTCGACATTTCTAACTTTTGGGAGACCTTGAAAGAAGTGTTTCCCATTGCATACACCTTATAGCATAGTGCACTCTCGAGCTAGCATCTCTTACCTGCAGGTCTCTTACAGCACCAGCATGCACCCGTGGCTGCTGGCGGGTATGCTGTCTCCTTATCCCTTCTGCATAACAAGCATATTTTGTTGCACTCTATCCATTTCAGCGAGTGCTTACGACCATTGCCTTATAGGAGTAATGCAGGAAAATATAATTATTGTTATATTAATAATGCCTCATACAGTACAATACAATACTTGTGCAAATGAATATTTAGCCCCATACTACTAGTACATCACCATATCTCAGTGTTGACCAGAAATGGACATACAATATTTGTGCTTTGAGCCATCATGTTTGCAGAGTCAGTTTGGGAAATGAGACATGTTTTATTTAAATGTGTTGGTGGTGGTAGCAGTAGTTTCAGTAACAGCAGTAGAAAATGATTTGGTTATTGGATCTCTTCCATTAACACTGTCGAGCTTCCTTACTTTGATGTGTTGTGTGTTTGGTTCTGAATCGATTTTTGAATTTAAATTTTCGTTGTAGTAATTTAGGAAAGGCTGAAAAATTGTTTAAGGAATATTGTGCAGACTTTAATACAAATCATTAACCCTAATCTGAAAGGTGTTATTTCGTGCGATAAAGGTTAATGATGTATCTTTTGAATCTGCCATGCATAAGCATTTTCTACTATTTCGTTGAATTTTAAATATATGCAGGGCTCTAACACATGCATTTTTGAGTTCTATAATTATTTCAGTACTTTTTATGGAAACTAACATTCATAAAAGTTGGAGCCACATGACATTTCTCACAGACCTGTTATCCTACTGCCTTTATAGATGTCAATCACTTGCAACTGGATGTATTTAGGCCTTTTCTAGTATGCAAGGAATATGTCATGCCTCTCATGCAGCTTTCTGCGACAGGTATTGTTATGCATTGTTAGCATGCAATTCTGTAAGTTTGAGAGGTCTGAAGTCCTTTGAAAGAGACTTGAACTGTTTTCATTAGTACTGAAAATTTGTTTAGTTTTTACTATTTGGACATGACTGTTACTAAAAATTCATTGTCACTATTGAAGAGGAAGTGACAGTGTGGAGTGTCAAAAATGACATGGCATTTCGAAAGATGATTTGAAAAGAAAATCTTATTGAATTTTGGAGTTTAGATTTTAGCTGGATATTAAGAGTTGATTGGCCTTTATTCTGCCATATACAATTAATTTTTAAGCAATATAAAGAAAACTGCAGCCATAATACTGACGTAGATGGAAAAGAGGGGTACAATAAATCTTGACCTTCGTGTTATTAGCTCAATAAATAGCTTTGTACTTCCAAAATAATTTTAGTATGACTTTAAAGCTGAGAATAACATCTCCAATCTCGAACATTTAAACTTATTTTTTGCTCTTTCATGATGGACAACATACTACAATAGTCCTTGAATAGTGGACCTCCTTTCCTGTAATGATGCAGATAGAACCAATCTTCAAAGCATTATATTTCCTGCAGACATATTGGGAAAACGGAGCCAAGGTCACCCTAGTAAAAGAATACTGGATGGACAATGAGACAGGAACAGGCCCTTCGAACTAGATCCTTGACTGTTTGATGATAATTAGGGAACAGATTTGTAGGTGCTTAAAAAAGAGAGCTTTAGGACTGTATAAAATTTAAATTAGGACTTTTAGGAGTTTATGTAAAATTAATAATTTTAATTTTAGTAAATATTCCATTTTAGTTAGAATTTGTGTACAAAGAACTGGTGCTGAAAATGAGTGCTACTGAACTGAAGACTAAAATTCTATCAGTGAAAGAGACTGATTGCTGATTGGCCAGTTTCATTTCCCATAATGGGGTGCATTGACGCAAAAACTAATTTGTTTGCCTAATCCCTTTTATGCTCGGATGGACTTTTCGAAACAAGCTAAGGTTCCAGGAAATTAGGTAAAATCTTCTCTTCCCTTCTAAGACTAATATGGAACGAACTTGCCAGACCAGTGTTTGTCTGTAAGAGAACTTTTTTTATATTTTAAATAGCATTTTTGTAGTTTTTGGGCATTTTTTTATTTTTTGTACTGGTATTTGTATTTTAAATATATGCAAAATACTAAAAAGCCGCTTTTTAGGCACAAACAGTTTTTAGCACTTTAAGGTTCTTTAAGGCGTTTTAGGTTCTTTAAAATTTTAACAGGGGGGTCCTATGTACATGAAATGTAGAGATATCTGAATAACATACGTCTTTGACGTAGCAAATCCCGAAGCTCTCTCATTTATAGCTTGCACTTGAACCATAAGTCCCACGAAATAAATTGGCTGGCAAAACGTTAGCAAGTAATAGAGCCAGAATGGTCAGTGAACCCTTGTTCACGTGTCTTCCAGTTCTATTACTTGGAGTTGCTTACAGAACAAATGTCACTTATGCAGTCAGGAGATAAGAAAATTAAGTTTTATTTTGTTTGTGTAAACTGTCGTCGTAGGTTTATTCTTTAAGTTAAATTATTATTAATTAATTACTTATTAATTATTGCTATGGTGTTTATTAAGTAATCATATATTTTTCTTAGTATTAATATTTATTATGCCTTAGAAATCAAAGCTGTGCAGAAGAACTTCGCACATTCGAGCTTGAGAAAATTCTTCCTGATGTGTACACTTTTTTATTTAAAAAATCAGTGTGAAATACTAAATGAAATTGTAGCTTCATAGTACCATACAGAAGTATTGACTGAAGCACAGTCGAGAATGGCAGAAGCTACCAGTATCCCCGAAAGAATTATACCATGGTTTCTAAGTGAATAGAAGTCCGCCTCCTTGGTCTTGAGGTAGTGTGCTGGACTCCTGATCAAGGTGGTTCGGGTTCGATTCCTGGTTGTGAAGTCAGGGGGATTTTAATTCGGACCTTTTCACAGGGACTGGTTGTCTCTTCATTGTCCAGGTGTGTATGTTGTCTCACAGTGGCCCCCGGGTATCCTGACCCCGTAAATAGGGGAATCCTGCAGTCTGTGCGTGTGTTCAGTAGAGTTGTGGGTCTAGGTACAATAAGCCTCAGGCTGCAATACCGAAATTAGTACAAAAAAAGTGAATGGAAGAAACATGCTGCTGAAGGAACATCATTTGATACCTTGTGAAAGAAACACAATGGCCCAAAAAGAATTACTGCCATGTATTTCGATAAAGTCACTCCATACCTTTTAAATCCAAGAAGGTACAGTGCTAACACTCCCTAATTCTAATATGTTTGAAGAACATTGTTTATAAAAAGGAGAGCACAAATCTACAAACAAATTAAAGAAAACGAAGATTAGCAGGCCAGTATTACATGATAAGTTTATGTAAGGAAAATTCATGTATTTATTCATTCATTTATGATGTTCTGCCCAAGGACAGGCCTTTCATAACAAACCCAGCATTTTCCAATCTCTCCTGTTTTCTGCCTTCCTCTGTTTCTGCATACAATCCATGGATTTTAATGATGTCTATCATCTGATATCTTCTTCTGCCCCAAACTTTTTTTCTGCTCACCATTCCTTCCAGTACATCCTTCAGTAGGCAGATTTTCTTAGCCATTAACCCAACTGATTTCTTTTCTCTTTGTGATCAGTTTCAGCATTATTCTTTCTACATCCATTCTAGCACAGCTTCATTTATTATTCTGTCTGTCTATTTCACACACCCCATTCTTCTCCTTATCCACATTTCAAATGCTTCTAGTCGTTTCTCTTCACTTCATCGTGTCCATGTTTCTGCTCCATACAGTGCCACACTTCACACAAAGCACTTCACTACCATAGTCTCTTCCTTAGTTCTTTTTCCAGAGGTCCACAGAAGATGCTTCTTTTTCTGTTAAAAGTTTTTTTTTAGCCATTGCTGTCCTCCTTTTGACTTCCTGGCAGCAGCTCATGTTACTCCTTATAGTATACCCCAAGTATTTAAAGCTGTTCATTTGTTCCACTGTCTCATTTCCAATTCACAAATTTACCTTCTTTATTTTTCTTCTGATAACCATGGTCTTTGTCTTGTTTGCATTTATTTTCATCCCATACTGCTCAGAGCTGTCATTTAGCTCCAGTAGCATATCCCTTAGTATCATCTCTTTGTCAACAATGTTATATCAGCAGCAAAATCTTATGCTCTGTATTCGTCTTCCTCCTACAATCACCTTTCCCATGTTCTGAAAACAGTTCTCCACTAAATCCTCCAAGTAAATGCTGAACAGGATAAGTGATAAGGGACATCCTTTTGATACTCCTCTCCCTCTTTATTCAGCTTTCCTCTGATATTTCTTTTCCAATCCTTACCAGTTTTCTTCAGCATCTCCATAAGTTTATTCCAATCCACTTTGTCAAAAGCCTTTTCCTAATCCACAAATACTACATACACTTCTTTATTTTTCTCTGGGTAACTTTTGCTGATTGTTCACAGCAGTCCAATTGCATCTCTTGCACCTTTTCCTTCCTGAAGACATAGAATATGAATTGATTCAGTATTCATAGTAGAATCTTCACACTGTGCGATATCAGGCTGATAGTCCTGAACTCATTAATTTCTTGGCATTTTTCTTCGGTATTGGCAGCAACACTGTTTCGTGAAATCTTCAGGTCATTCGCCTATTTCATATACATATTTCATTGCATAATTGTAAAGTCACCTCTGATTGAGGTTCTGGCTGATATGTACATCTATTATCAGGCTGAACATCTCACTTGATATGTGTTAGAGGAAGAGCAATTATATATCTGAAGTTTGATTAATGTAATATGTTACTAGTCAGTGATGTATGCAATGGAGGGGGAAAGGAACTGGCCACTCTACTCCATTATCTCCTGACTTAGTTGCCTCATGCATGATGTCTTATTGGTGTCACTTATGAGATTCAAACCTATCTTGGAACATTTGATAAACAACATTAACTCAATAGGGATGCAATCAACTCCTATTGCTTTCCCATTCTTCATTTTCCTAAGCACTAAACTTCTTCTCTTACAATAGAATATTCTTTAAGAAAAATGAGGTATCGTAGAATAGAAGATCCTTTAAGGAAACTGAAGAGTTATTATTTGTAATGTTTCAGACAACAAGGATGAAGGATATTCTACTGTGTATGAAGTTCAAATTTACATTCCAGCCATTTCACACCAAAAATCTGGTCAGATGACAACTCTAGAGCCCTATTGACACTAGTGTCTAGACTCTAGAGCAAGTGGTTCTCAATCTTTTTTTGTTCACGGTACACTATCCTATATACTGAGTTCCTGCGGTACACTAACGTACAAGTTGGCAACAATGCAAGAGTCTCGGTCTAGCACTCTCACAGATTGTCTTCACCAATCAGTTGTTTGTAGACTTGGAGTCGTAACGCCATTTTGTCAGTATAAACAATACACTTCGAATGAGATATTCTGTATACAGTACTTCAGGAGCATGAAATATCAAGATTAGGTGAGCACAAATTTAAATTTTCATTACAGTGTTGTCATGCGACAAAATTAAAAATATTAATGTACCAGTACTGAAATAAAAAAAATTAATGTGCATAAAATGACCAAAGACCATATTTATTTTATTACACTTTTACCCAGGCAGTGTAGTCCACACCTGTGGAGTAATGACTAGTGCGTCTAGCTGCAAAACCAGGTGGGCCAGGTTCAGTTCCCGGTCAGGGCAAGTTACTTAGTTGAGGTTTATTCAACCCAATATGAGCAAATGCTGGGTAACTATCGGTGTTAGATCCCGGACTCATTTCACTGGCATTATCACCTTCATCTCATTCAGATGCTAAATAACCTAAGGTGTTGATAAAGTGTCGTAAAATAACCTACTAAAAAAAAAAGACACTGTAATTCAGTCTTCTGCGTTTCCTTGTTCATTCACATACATTTCCTCATGCATGTATGTACATGAGAGGCAATCTATTAAGACATTTCTACCCTATGCTGTCCTTAAGATAGGCCTACGGTTTTTTAGTGATGAAAATGTCCTTTTAGAAATGCAAGTAGTTACAGGGAGAGTTGCCATTATTGTGAACAAGTTGTGTATTACTGGAAGTAAGTCACTGTTATAATGTTGCAGAGCTTGAACATCGTTTTTTCTTTTGTCTGGAGAGAGGAAGTTACCCCCAAACCTCCCCTCTCATTTGTGCCAGTGGTTACGCCAACATTGCTTAGTATCAGAGATACGACTAATAAAATAAGAGTTATTTTCACATATACCGAACATTTATTGCCTCAAAAATCTGAAAATCCGTGCAGAAAATAATGCTGATTCACATGGCAGTCTTAACTCATTTTCCCCAAAAATGTGAGTTGCCTCTTCTGTGCTTAGTATGGCAGTATAGTACCTTTAATCCTAGTGATCTGACATCTATCAAGATTTATTTCTTGGAAAGAGCTATGTAATTGGATTCTACATTATTTCTTACATAAAACATCTACAAAAATTTAACTTCTGTGCCTTTTATCAATGATTGCACAGGCTGTTTAAGTGGATAAGTAGAAAATGTCTTCCACGGATTTTTTTATAAATGCATTCTCAGTACATAAAACTTACTTTTATGTTTTATAATTTATCATGTGGCCTGTTGGAAATATAAACATGGTTCAGTTCTATTTTTTCTTTTAGCAAGTAGTTAAAGTGCACAGTGTTAATTTAAAGATTTGAATACGCTCTCTTAACAGCTCTGCTACACTTTCCTGTTCACTTAACTATTTGAGGATCAAATATTCATGACGTTGCAATATATAATTTATGGCAAAGTTGTATGCCACTGAACGAGCTGTTTATTACATTCTTTGCTTTGTGTGATATAAATGTTTATTGAAAATTCGTCAGAAATTATGAAATAGGAATGAGTGAAGATTAGAGTTTGTATATAACAAGATGTCAAGGCAGTTTGCGTGTATAGAAGAAGTACAGCATATTTATACATTTGGTAAACATTGTTAGGTTAGGTACAGGAACAACAAGTTACTTGAATTTTTTTACATTAATTTCACAAACTTAAAATAGTGCATAATAAACTCGTTAATTTAATAAGACCATGAATTCCTAATAGCCTTCCGGATGAATTGTTACACATGAACAAAGCAAGACCAAGGTAAATCTTGTTTGCTTACAGAACTATGCTTCATATGTGAGATGCAAATATGTAGGCTAGTAAACTTGTGCCCAGGTGGCAAATCCGTAGGGGTAGAAAAATTTTGAGAAAGAAAAAAGCCGAGCTGAAAATAAATTTTTGATATTTTTCTAATTTGCAGATGCATGCTTTAGATAATAGCATATCAGTGACCTAGAACTAATATCACAAAAGACATAAAACTGTTATTTATACATTCTATCTATTTGAATCATTGAAAAGCACAATAATCAGTAAGAATGTAGAATGTAAGATCTAGGCCATCGATATGTTGAATTGTTATTACATGTCACTTTTTTTTTTTTTACAGTTTGACTACTAAATATCTAAGATTTGCTTGCTTGAGGGTGAGGAGCGCAAAATTTTCGGAACCATGGGCATAGCACTACCTAAATAAAAAGCTGAGTAAACTACATTCACTTTGGGGTGAGTGTTTTTCGGACTAAGAGACCATGGTCTACTGGCAAAGCACTTCAGGGCGTAATGATCTCAGTGTACCATGGACGACTGATGTTTCGATTGGTTTCGTGTCATAATTTATACACCACAGCTGTAAATGAAACATTTGAACATAACATTGCCAGTAGACCACGGTCTCTTAGCCAGAAAATACTCACCACATTTATGCTGGCAGTGAAAACTTACATTCGAAGATTACATTCACTTTGTTATTAATTAGTGTATCTGACAATATTTTGAGATTCAATAGTCCTTTCACAGATTGAAATAATTTCAGGGAGAATTTGAAAGAAAAGAGCATAGTAATGAATATGCCTTGTCTGTTGTAAATGTATAGCAATAAGCATGTTTGAACCAGTGGCGAAGCTAAGGTGTAAATACTGGGTAGGCTGAAAAAATCTGCTTACCTTATATCTTTTTATGCAGCAAATATTTCTCGGTTTTTCTATCAAAATTTATTGTGACACAGACCCCACAAGATGATGACCACTCATTTCCATCTCCAAACAGAATATAGGTATAACAATGTAACTTATTTGTCTCAGAGCACCCTGTTGGCCAAGAATATTTCTTATACCATGAGAATTGAAATTTTCTATTTTGTCTTCCTCCATCCGCTATTTTAATATGTAAATGTAGTGTTGATCTCCTATCTTTGTAAGCTCATTTTGTTTCATACACCCAACTTGAAAACGGTTTCACTTTTAATTTGGCAAATAATGACTTCAACATTCTCTCGATATAAGCCATTTTACACAAAATTAGTATGTAACACACACACATGCATGCATGCCTGCACTTTTGATTAAACTAATACTCAACAATGCAGCTCATTCACAGTATACCAATATAGTGCGACATATTATATCCAGATGTTGAGCTAGCCACACCTGCTGCTGAGTCATAGCGAATTGATACCCCCCTTCTTCCTGGCCTTCCCTCAAACATGTGAGTGCCACTGCCTGTAAGCAAGGCCATTGCGTATCACTATGAGGCTTCTGCCATAAGCCTCTCGCACTGAACTATTTAGCCAGAATGACTGCCAACAGCGAATTTAATATATGGAAGGATCGAAGTGAAACTGAGTGTTACTAGATATAATAACTCAAATTTTTTGGGTAGGCTAAGACTCAAAACCTCTTACAAGCGTCTCCACTTTAAACAGATATAATATGGAAAGTGTTAAGCTACAGCTTGTAATGAAGTCTATGGAATGGGATGGTGGTGGCAATGTTATTGTGTTGTTGTTGTTATTATTATTATTATTATTATTATTGTTATTGTTATTATTATAGGAGTTGCCGTACATGTATTTTCACTTCCTGTTTTGTTTAACTCTAAGAGTAAACAAATGTTTGGTGGTAAATATGTTCGTGATTTAAGTGGTATGAAATAAAGACTTGTCTATCTAACATCATACTTCAAGTTGAAAGAGGTATGAAACAGTATGCATAAGATTATGTCAGTGTAGAAGAAGAATTATGTGCTATTAATAATTACTGAGATAGACTGTTAAAATAGTAATAGGAATTACAAGCTCATATCATTGTTCTTTGTGTAGTACAGATCTTTGTAATATATTCTACTGTTTTTTATTTTAAGCATAAATAATATGTAAAGCAATGTGAATGTAATGTATAAACAAATCTCAGTTTTTTTAAATCTGAATGTCGTACAAATTGAAGGCTTTGGTTTGTGAACCCCTTTTTTACATTACCGCAATTTACTTTTTTTTTTCCACCATTTGCACTATTTTTGTTCAATTCCTTCATGTGTATACTAGTTCCCTTACTCCATATCGTGTTTTTCTATTTTGTGAAAAGCCTAATAGAGGGTCCAGTTGTAATGGTTTATAATTTTAATATGTGAACCATCCGCGATAGTTTAATTGAAGTATTTACTGTTCCAGTTTAAGGATTTGATTTGTTTTTGCAAGAATAAACTAAAAAGAGATATAAACTGTATTCATAAATGAAGTAAAAGTGCGTTTAAAAATGTAATTAACTTACTCTTCCATTTTATAGTACCGGTATTTCTAATATTCCACATATAATTTGGAAAATCATTGTAGGGTAGAAATTAGTGGTAGAAAAATTTATTTAACGATGTTCGTGACTTTTTGGATCTTGGATTGATTAGTCAAGAGAAATAGATTTCGAAACCATATGATGATTATGAATTGTATAGAGTTTCCTACTTACAAGTCACCCATGCTAGTCATATGCCAACAGGAGAGCGGTCAAGCAGGTTCCATGAGTAGAAACCATTGGATGATAGAGTATGAGCAACAGAAAATTCATTCACTATATTCACTTCTGTCTTTACACAAGATCTGAAAATACCCTCCATCATAGTCCAGACACAGTTGGCACCTCTTGAGTAAATTCTGGAACATTCCTAGTTACCAAAGCCCAAATATTTTATTTTAATGCTTCTACTATATGCGGATTATTTTCACACACTTTCTCCTTCAGTGTTTCCCACAGATAAAAATCGCATGGATTTAAATAAGATAATTTCGCAGGCCAGAATCCTCTGCTACTTATGTTACAAACAAACAAGTCTCTTTTTGCATTCAGTGAATTTTCCGGCCTTTCGATTTTCCTTTTATATTTTTATATCTTTACCATTTGATATTGCAAACTACAAAGACTAACGACTTCTTGAGGTCAAATCCATGATGTCTTGCACTCGTGATGTATATGGTTACCCTATCACTCATCAAATTGCAAACAAAATCTCTCCTTTCACCAACAGAAACAAACAAAAGAGATAGCAGGGCAACTTAAAAATAGGGGACTCTATAAACGTTGATAAAATTTTCTTTGCACTGGCATCATGGAATATTCAATTCGTGTTCTGGTATTTCAGCTGTTGTGTAGTTAATCTTTGAATGTATGTTTTTGTATGTTACAAAATTATTATTAAAGTTGTGAGCGTTTTGCACTAAATGACTGAAAAGCGAATGTATAAATAATTGTATTTTGTTTTTGATATGGAGTTGAGATTCAGGAATTAGGATGAAACACAGGCAGCATTTCATATCAGAATTTTGGGAAAGAATTCTACTTGACGTTTATTTATTTAATTCTTCAGGCTTAGTTCATTATAGTTATTTTACATTTCCACATTGATCAAGGTGTTTGTTTTGACAGTGATTTTTGCATTACATAATTCTTAAGACATTTGGTTAGGAAATTAAAATACAGCTAGAATTTTTTAATGTCGTTATGTGGGCTATTTAATGAAGTTTTATTGAATGAAGACTGAGTTAAATAGCAGCAGATGCTATGTAAATGTTTTTAAATTTCATCTTTAAGAAAATAATTAATTTGAAGGGACTGCATTTTATATAGAATACTATAAAGTACTCTGATGTATATAAAAGCAGGTAAGCTAAAATATAACAATTTTAATACCTGCTACAGACTTCGAAAATATTTGTGAATATATTTTTGTTGTGTGAATAACCTTTAACATTCTCTGGTATGAAAATATACACTTCAATGATTCTATATGCAGATGAGTTACATTCTTGCATCTGACGTGTATTATATATTTCATTCTTGTAATAACATGAGCACTTAATGTTTCTTAGTTGTGACATGTAACTTATTGGAACCTCCATTCACTTCGTTCTGTAAAAATGAAAAGTACTATACCGTAACATGAATGCTATTGCGTTGTTTTCAAGGTTGTGACTATGTAAAGTATTAATAATATTTGATTTGTTGAGTTTTAATTTTTATTGTACGCTTTAAGAAATTTTGTATGGAACTACTGTATGTAAGGAAAACCATTATTATTATTATTATTATTATTATTATTATTATTATTATTATTATTATTATTATTAATAAACTTGAATCCTAAGAATAGTTTTTTTTTCTTTGCCATTACATTACCAGCAAACCTTCCATGTTATTGGTTAACACAGACAGATATGAAGGAAAATGGCATTCTTTGTTCATTTAACAAAGATTTCATGAAATTATGCGTTTTTAACATAATTTTTAAGTCAATGGTTCCCATATTGGTGGCACACGGACCTCTGGAGGTCCATACAGTTTATCCAGGCTATCCATGGCACTATATCTACAGGAAAAAAACTTCATTGATGAACTACGACTGCTTTTTATTCAAAATCTTTATGTAGATAGATGAACAAATTTTGGCTTCCAAGGTTATGATGTGAAAAATTTTATGGACATGTGGAGTTCAGGGTGATAGCCTCACTAATATACGACCAAGACGTTTTTGTGAAATTGAATATTTCACTTCGGTTCAATATATAAAATTATGAAACTGCCCACTGACGAAGAATTGCTGCCAGAAGATAAATATTATATCACTGAAACTATGCTTTATTTAGCAACTAGCTTCAAAGATTACTTTTCTGCACCCAAATCCTGCAGATAAGTAATCCTTTTGAGTTGATACTGGTAATCTATAACTAAAATTTATTTATGAAAAAGCAAGCTGCACTTATTGATGTGACTTGTGATGGCTCAATGGAAACATTTTTTTGAAGAATACACCCTGGACCAATTATGGGTGAAGGTTTTTCCCTATTTATAAGATGTTTGACGAAAAAAAGCTTTGAGACATTTAATTCCCTTTTGTTGATATATTTTCTATACAGGATAGAAGGTAACCTCTGCACCAAAATGAAACTGATCATGAGAAGAGGTTTGAAAAATCTAAATAAGTTTTTTTCTAACATTCACCGTTTGAGGCGAAACTGTTACGTTTCTCTGAAGCATTTGGCAACATCACGGCTACTGCAATAACTCTAGCAAGAGCGCTCACCCATCCCTTACCTTCCTTTCCCTTCTTCTGTACTCTGTCTCATGCACTCAACAGTGCACTACATTGCAAGATTTATTTTAACGATTTCGAAATTATTCAATTTAAATTCGTGGCTACTAACTATTCAGGTTATTTTTACCTCTCTGGTTGTATAGCAATCAGCCATTTCTCTCTGGCCATTACCGCAATAGAGCACTGCAAACATTGGGCAAAGACTATTTTTTGCCTGCTTAACAGTCCTTCATCGAAGGAAAAGTGAAATAAAAGTTTTGTTATATTTAACACATTGTAGAATCACCTCTTAAATGTTGGTGCATGGGTCCCCTTCCACTCTGTGTACTGTTATATAAAGAACAAGCATAGAAATTGATTTGATGTTCATCCAGATTTGAAATTAAAGTAGGAAATATTGAACCAGATGTGGCAGAGACTGTTTTAAACAAAATCAGACATGGTTTCTTCCATCACATTTAAGTTAAGTAGCTGCTGAACATATTATATTTTATTCACTTGTAATAGAAAACAGCATTTACATTAAATTTATCTTTTTTCTCTAAATAAATCATTTTAGTTTTCATTTTATGGTCTGTACTTACTTATTAACCTTGTTACTTTTATTAAATTAAAGAAACTAGAATGGGCTGGTCATATACAAAGGCTCTCAATATACAAATTACCAAAAACAGTGCTTACAGCAAGTTTTATGGGAAGTAGGCGAATTGGAAGGCCGAAGAAAAGATGGGAGGATGGTATTAAGGAAGATGCTGCAAACCTGCATAGCTGTCGCAACTGGAGGCTTGCCGCCCAAAATAGAAATGACTGGAGGCAGAAAATCAGGGAGGCCAAGACTCGAACTTGAGCCAATTAGTCATTGGATGGATGGACTTACTTATTAAGGGCCATTCCACACTTTATCCAAGAAAAAAAATCCTTTTCATAAACACTTAACCATATGGGCTACTGGAACTTAATTCTAGGGTCATATGAGAAGGTGGCACTCAGTCAGAGCAAAGAACAAGAGAAATTTTGCTACTTGCAATAAATTGCTTTCAAAAATTAGTGTCATGTGTAATTTATTTCTGTCCTATGAAATTATTTCAGTACCGTATAATGATTAGGATACGCAAAATATGAAATTTCATATTCTAAACCATTCCTGCTTGCATTATGGGAACAAGGATTCACTGTGTAATCTCATATATACACGATTTCCCCCCCCCCCTATTAATATTTGTATGACTACCACTGAAACAGGCTTTCCGGATATTGTGAGTCAATAGCAGTGGTGTGTGGTGATAAATAATCCTGGCGGTGCACAAATATTTATTATTATGATTATCATTATTATTACAGTAAAACCGTGATAAGACTCTGTTCAAGGGACCAGGTGTAAAATGCGTATTAGGCAGGTATACTCATTTTGACTTATATACAGTATCTATTAGCATTTTTCTTTATTGAAATACATGATTCATGAAAGGTAATATAGTATTACTCCATTATGTAATTACTGTACTGTACATCAAAGACACTTACAATATGTACTGTACTAAATTCTTTCGAAAAAAAAAAAAAGCCATTTATAGCCGTGTGTGTGTTCTCCAAGTCCTCATGTTTACCACACTTCAGTTTCTGCGATTACATCCTCCCGACGCAGCTGTAGTGATTGAGTCGCGATTTTTTATTATCGTCAATGATGGGATTTCTGATGAATCAGAGTGTTGTTTCTGAGTAAGAGTACTGTTCTCATCGTACTTTCGTGATTTCTAATTTTTCCGACACACAGAGGGCTTTTCGTTTAACACTCAATGTAATCACATTCACAGACACTTCAATACACAAAAGGACAACAAACTGCCCAGCAAAAATTTCCATAATTTTATTATGGCCAAGTGAGGAATGCTGTTTGAGAGAGAGGTTTAGCAAGAGAGTGAGGTATTGTAACTGTATGTAGGCTTTAACCACGCAGATAAGAAGTCGAATAAGAGAGCATAACAAGAGGGTGGGGTATAGTAAGATATGAAGTATGAAGGTTTAAATGCGCGGGTAAAGGGTCGAATACCAATACTTTTCAGGTTAATGGCACCAGTGAGTTCAATGACCAAGATGTTTTCATTGCTGAAAATTACATCCAAAATATTCCACAAAAACAGCGTATTATGCAGGACTTGAGTGCAACAAACGGGGTATTTTATAAAGGTGTTATATATGAAATGTGCAGGGACCGGACAAAAAAAGCGTATTACATGGGATAGTGTAATAAGCGGGCGCATCGAGGTTTTACTGTATTATTATTGTTATTATTAGTGCTGTCAATCGATTAATAAATTAATTGAGCTTTGTTCGATTTTGAAAAAATGTTTAATATACCTACTGTAATACACAATTATTGTTAAATTTAATTTATGTTCGGTGATAAACATAATTAAGTATAAAATGTTATATATCTGTATATACAGATCGCTATATTACCAAAAAAAACTATTTTAATTATTTACTAACATATTTATTATGTAGACTTATAATTTATTGTGTCAATTTCTCCGGGGATTTTTAGACAAACACAAATAAAAAAAGTATGGCAACTCACCTAGTTAATAGTGATTCATCCATCCTTTAGTCTCTCATCTGAAATAATATTGATCAACCAACTTATCCCTTACTTTCTATTTCACTATTTTGTATGTTGGTTGAGCTTTTTTAAAACAGAAATCGGTTGGGCTATGAAGTGATTTAAATTCGACTGAGATGAGTGGGCCATAGGAGCAGATGATTCAGTACTATTGTGTAATGTAATGGATGGGCGTGTTTCAAGTGCTAATTCAAACTTTTTGCACTGCCACTATCACTAAAAGATTTTCCACAAATTTTACAAAAACTTTTTTTCTGTCAAGCATTTTTCCACGATCGTTCAATTTAAATCCAAACGTTTCACCGAGTTTACCTCTCAAATTCTCATATGACATAATGGAGTTTTCACTTTTCACAGAAATCTGATTTCTTTCTTTAGCAAACTAAACACACAAGCATCATCTACAAACTCAATAAAGAAATGCAGCATTGCAGTGGTCAAAATAACAGACTAACCCCTATTGTATTTGGATTACAAAATTGTAGAAAGAGAAGAAGATAGTTACTCTCTCACTTGTCACAGTGTAGCCAAGGCTAAGAGATGGGGGGGGGGGGGGCGAATCCCAGAAAAGTATGTATTTCTTATGCTAGGAGACGAGCTGACAGCAAAGTGAAAGTTTTCTTGGAAAACCATAAAACTTAATAAGGATTTTGCAGTGTGTTTCAACTTTCAATAGAGGTAGACCAGGTCACTGGCCTTATATCTCCATCTCTTTCTGAACTCGATTATTCAATTAAATATTTTTGATCGATTAATTTTACAACAATTTGATCGATTAAATCCCGCAACACTAATTATTATTATTATTACTATTATAGGTACCTACTAACTACTAAATAACTATTAACATATGTTATATATAGATTTACATTATTTTGTTAGTCAAGACATTACAGTTAATCAGTTTCTTATGCAGGTTCATTAATAGCAAAATAAAGTGTTCAGTTTATATTGTAGCACACCGTAAATAATATTGTTTTCGCTATATCGCGTTTTATAACGAAGCTCACACACTTCTGTACAAAGTGATCTGTTTCTTTTGTAGCACAGTATAAAATATAATATTGTTCTGGCAATGTTTATAGAAAATTAACACACATTTGTACAAAAAAATCGGATCTTCTCCCTTTCGATTTTGCAAATTTGTCTGTGACTTTGTTGTTGAAATTTGGGATTTCAGAAATACTTTTTTTTTCTCTGGATAACATAGAAAGATAATGCTGTGGAGCATTGAATTGCTAAAAAACATTTTGACATGTTTAATCATAGGAAAACATCGCTCTGCCTCTGATGTCATCAGAATTGTAATTATAATCTTCGTAAGTCTTAGACATTCCCCATATGTTTCAACTAATTTTCTCTTATGTACGAAAGAGAAGAGTGCATTGGCTCTGGATATACATCTGAACTCTTCCTACAACAATTCACTCCCAATTCTGTGTGGAGCTTTTTCTAATCCAACTGAACTGTTAAGTTAAGGTATTTGTCAGGGAAACACTGCACATATCTTGGAAAACATTCTGGCAGAAACAAGTTAGCAGCTACGAGATGACCTGTGAAAGAGTACTTTTTGTTTGCTTGGCAGATAATTATTATATCACAGACTTTGGCTTCCATGATTCTCGAAAACTTGCCTTCTCACCTCTACTTTGCTGGACTCTCTTCTTCAAGATTATTTCAATTTGTGCCTATACTGTATCATTTCTATTTTTTTTTAAATCACGTATGAACTATTCTGTGTTTCCTTTAGCGACAACTGGGTCTAATTCTCTCATTTGCATTTGTATGAAAAGTAGAGTATGTCAACGTAAGGCATGATTTAATGAAACAGTGAGTTAAAATACAAAATCATCTTTTAGTATTCTTTTCAGCTCAGTTACCTGTTCTATTGTGGTTTTGTGTTTGATGTCTTCCTGCATTTCGATTGTCTCCATATATTCCAGGATGTTTTCTCTGTACTCGTAAACAGAGTTGGCTTCGAAAAATTAAAGGACACAGTATATCAAACAGCTCTGAAACAAAATATCTGAAATTCGAAAGTGGTTAAAAGCTTTTATTTTTTCCTATTTACCAGCGTCAGAAGTATCAGATGTCTTTGCAGAGCAAATATCAGAGGCTCCTCCGGTTAGTGAATCTTTTGAATTTTCTCATATTCTGAAAAACTATATTTTATTTATTTTATTAGGTTATTTTACAACGCTGTATTTAGCGTCTGAATGAAATGAAGGTGATAATGCCGGTGAAATGAGTCCTGGGTCCAGCACCGAAAGTTACCCAGCATTTGCTCGTATTGGGTTGAGGGAAAACCCCGGAAAAAACCTCAACCAGGTAACTTGAAAAACTATATCGAAACATCAATTTTCCCCCCTGAATTATGGGCTGAAACACCACAATTTCAAACTGTATGAACTACAAACTCTGCAGAATGTTACCACAATGAACTGCAGTATGAATTTTGTAAGACATGAGCCCACCCAGTAATTTGTTGTGTTATTATTAGACTTGCAAGATTTATTTATTTTTACTTATACGGTACCTCAAGTGTACGAGCTCACCTATTGTTTTCAAAAAGTTGTCATCACTGGTCACAAATGTATTAAAAACACAGACTACATGTGAGGTACTAATAATGCGAGAAGTAGAAATAAGGACAGTAAAAAAAAAAAAAGCTGAATGGACACACATCTTGAATCAGTATGAACAATGCACCTCGAACACTACTTGACCATGTGAGCACAGGTTTAAATTTTCATTACAGCATTGTCATGCGACAAAATGAAAAGTATGTAAAAAAAAAAAAATAAATAAAGTGCGACAAAATGACCAACGGCCATTTTCCTTTTATTTTACTTTTAAGCTGGATACAATGTATTTCAACCTTCTACATTTCTTAGCTACTTCCTTGAGCACATCATTTTCATTCACAGAAACTTTCTCATATATGTATGTACAGTACATGATAGCCAGTCCATTAAGGCGCTCCTCCCCTGTGCAGTTCCTGAGATACCTATGATTTCTTAGTGATGAAAGTGACCTTTTAGAAGTATGAGTAGTTGCAGGGATAGTTGTCATTATTTAAACAGGTTGTTTATTACTGGAAGTAAGTGACTCTTATAATGTTGTAGAGCTTCAACAGCGTTTCGTTTTTTCTTTTTTACAGGGCGAGTTTTTACCCCAAATCCCTCCCCCTCACTGTATCAGTGGATTGCATATAAATCACTTACCTGTTTCACTATTTCTGTAGAAATGTGGAGATCTGGACAGATAATTTTTGTACATGTGGACATTTAACAACGAAAGCCATACTTTTACACCTTCATAATCACAATCACTGTTCCCAACATGCAGCAGGCACAGTTCACAGTGTATTAGCGAAAGTGTTGGGGGAACAAGGTAGTAGTTAAAGCGCAGTGTTACAAAGCTGAAGATCACTACTTCGATCTGATCCTTCTATCTGCACTTAGTTGAGAGTGTTTCAGTCTTTGTGAGAAAATAATATGTAATGCTTCTTTACAGTGTGAAGAATTCAGTAGTGTAGAGGCCTAGTTTCTGTGATAAGGCCTTTGAAATAACGCATAGGAAATATTCTTTATTACAGCAAGTGTTTCTGCATGATACATTTGTTACAAGTGAATCAGTTGGTAGGACAATAAGACTGTTTCGAGGTAAATTTCCTTATGTTAATTAGAGAAACTGTTCAATACCTGTGAAAAGTTTGAGAGAATTGGGAACATTACTTGAAAAGAATAGAAACATGAAATGCCAGGTTTTGATGAAGCAGAAGCTAGACGAGCTAGTTGAACAGTTTAAACACACACCAACAAAATCATATAAATGTCTTGCCCAAGAGATTAGAGTGTCTAAATCGTCAATACGAAATGCTACAAAATTGCTTAAATTAAAACCATCGGAGATAACCTCAGTACACCAGCTTATTCCTAGAGATAAGGCAGTAAATGAAATTTTTGTCACTGGATTTTGCGATCAGTTGAAGATAGCGAGTGTATGTGTGTGCTGAAGGAGATGATTTTCAACACTGCTGTAAATAAGGTAAGATTCCTTAAATAAAAACCTTTGATATGCATGCATAAGTCACTCTTATTACTGGTCTTGCCTAACACTGTTTAATAGCAAACAGCAATGTTGTGGTCAGTTACTAATGTGAAAACTGTCTCACAAACAGATAATTTCACTATATATTTATTAAGAATGTTTTCTATGACCATATTTATTTTTAGATGAAAGTCAATTTTAACAGTTCCAATAATAATGTTATTACAAGCCTTGACCATTACACACTATGTAGTAGGAATGCTGCTGGCAACAGAATCAGTTGCTTGTGGGAGGGAATGGTTTTTCTGACTCATTACCAGCTTGCAAAGCAATGACCCACAAGAACTTGCACAGAAATGTAAACCCATGCACCATTCAGTCCCTATCCTTACTGTTTGAGTGGCTGTACTATTTAACTTCTATGCAAAATATCTTACAGGAGCATCAAAAGAAAACGTATTGTACTAAGTATCGAAAAAAGTGCAAATAAATGAAAGGTTTGGCAAAATAGAAACTGTGTAGACTGTGGCTCATCTCACATCAGAATACGAGATTGGCATTACAATTGTGCCCGACTTAATAAAAGACAAGGATAAAGTACGAGTATATAAATCTACAACACGAGGCTTCTGCTATTCCTATTTTAATGCAGACAACCATCACAAGTAATTTCCTTGGCTCTTAAAACCCGTTGTTGACAACTGGACTTAAATTAGTGAACTTCTGATTCACTATCTAGCATATTAAGCACTAGATAAGAATTATGAAACTGTAGATATAAGTACAATGCACTTAATTTATGAAAATCTTTTATGGTTTGGATTACCCGATTTTTTGGATTAACCATTCAGTTCATCCCTTTCATTACCACGGATAATAGATGTTCTACTGTACATTGATTGAATTAATATGCCTTACATTTAGTATCATGAATGAATAAGAGTTGTATAACAAAATTATTTTAAAATGAAATGTGTTTACTACCACTAAAAATACTGGTAGCATTTTCAGTATGTACTGAGTTCAAAATTACACAAACTTATTATTTTGCACATCTGCAATTGAATCGGTTACAGTATTTGGAAAAAATACGAGGGCTATTCATAAAGTAACTTCCATTTATTTTTTACAAACCTGTGAATGACGTTACAGAATTGGGTTACAATGCATTTGAAAGTATACACTCTAGTTTATTTTTCCACATAATTTCCAGTCACATTGAGACACTTATCATAGCGTTTGACGAGCTTTGAAATTCCGCAATTGTAGAATTCGGCTGCCTGCGACTGAAGCCAACCTATGACACTGGTTTTCAACTCTTCGTCATTGTCAAAGTGCTTCGAACCAAGCCACATCTTCATGTGCATGAAGAGATGATAATCGCTAGGTGCCAAATCTGGGCTATAGGGAGGGTGATCCAATACTTCCCAGTTGAACTCTTGCAGTTTGGTCTCAGTATGACGTGCTGCATGCGGCCGGGCATTGTCATGCAGGAAAATCACCCCAGAGCTCAACATGCCACGACGTTTGTTTTGAATGGCCCTTTTCAAGTTTGTTAGTGTGTTACAGTAACGCTCAGCGTTAATTGTGGCATTCTTCTCCAAGAACTCCACTAGCAAAATTCCTTTTCTGTCCCAGAAGACAGTTGCAATGAGTTTCCTCGTGGAAAGTGTTTGACGACACTTTGTGGGTTTTTTCGGGGAATGAGTATGGCCCCACTGCATTGATTGAAGCTTTATTTCTGCATTCATATACCGCACCCAAGTCTCATCTCCTGTCACAATCTGATCGAGAAAAGCAGGGTGTATCGAAAAAGGCCGAAAAAAAATTTTTCTTCCGAAATTAAAGATTTAAGAGTTCACGAAAGTTGCATAATGGTGCCAACATTTCGAACAAAAAATGTTGACGACCTAGAACCACTTTTCACCGAGCCACAGAGGGATTTGTTTTGATTACCTACTATAATTTTTTCTAACATAAGCATGTTTGCAAGTCTTCACTTGATGCAGACTGCTATTTGTTATTATTGACAGATAAAATAAAGTGAATATTATTTTAAGTTCCAAGAGATGGCAAGAATGCAAAATTAAAAGTACAAATATGTTACAGGCTGCATCAACCCATAACTTACCACGGGTGATGACTGCTAACAAATTCCATGCATCCACCCACCGACTACTATTTGTTTATTCTGTTCTTATTTTCATTTTACTTTCCGGAAAAATAATCTGCCTTCTTCTCACAGGATTGAAGTAGCTTTCTTGTATTCAGTGTGGATCAGATAAAAGTATTTCTCTTTTTCACCAAAAATTGTAGCCCAAGCATTGTTGACCAGTGGCGTATACTGGTTAAAGGGTTTGGGCTACCGCTGACCCTATTATTACACAAAATATATCTAACAATTACTTTAATTTTAATTACTATGGTAAAACTAATAATACAAAATTATTACATTATGTTATATTATAAACTTTTTCTTTTGTAATTTCCTTGGGCTACCACCGGTAGCCCCGGTAGCCCGCAAAATACGCCCCTGTTGTTGACTGTCTTTGCCAGTCTCTCAACTGATTGTGTATGGCATGGCAAACGAAGGTTTTTTTTTTCCCCCACCAAATTTCTGATCATACACCATACTCTGCAAATCTTCAGTACTTAAATAATGGAGGTTCTGGTATAATGAAGGTCATAAGTAGGGTGCAGATGTTGATGAAAAGTTATCTTATTTTTCATATTAGGATGATGCTTATTATAGTCCCGTCGCTCTAATTTCCAGCAACCAATCGCATTGCAGGTCGGCTACATTTAAACGTGTGCATCTTGTGATTCGCTGATTCATTTCTTAAGGCTCGATAAATACTTAATATAATCGCCTGCCATTTTAGCTCTTTAGTTGGTGTTCGCAGAAAGCACACGAAGACGTTATTTGCCGCTCAATTATTTGCTGAATTACATTGCGTTTGATTTATTATCATAAGAGTTACGACATGATAATGTTTAACAGTGTTGCAAATAGATTCCTCGTATGGTAGCTCGGCAATGTAAGAACAAAAATGGCGAATGATACTACCTACCTAGACTTTATAGAGCCTTCACTTTCTAAGACGTAAGCAAAGAGGCGGAGTCATGCTGGAAATAACAGCGTCGGGACTATAATATAGAAATCACTCCTAGATGTTAATATCAACGTAAAAAATTAATTTCTTATATTGCATTTTTGAACTAATAGGTCATTTTTATATTTTTTTCGGCATTTTTTTTATCAATTTTAATACTTTGAAGAACTTTTAGATCATTTAAAATGCATTTTACTTTCTTCTTTGCTGATAGGCCTGTTAAATCTTTTTCTAAGTAAATAGATCAGTAGTAATTACTTATTAAATAAGTGAATAACAGTGACGTTCGAGTTTTATAGTCTGGAACAAACCCTATGTCCATCCCTCATTCCACCGAAGGCTTCACATCACACAACGGAAGTAATATAAAATGCTTGACAACAGCTTATTTTAAGTGTGGGCTTTGACCACTACTGTTCTTTTGTCGGTACTAGTGTGTCTTTAGAATTTATGTTTGGAAGAGGAAAAACTTTCACCATTTCCTTGACAACAGGACGTTGTGTCCCCAATACGGTTTAGAAGGGATGTACTGTAGTAGACAGTATTTTTAACACAAAGATTGCAAGAATGCACGCTGTGCCCACAATTTGTTTTGTCATTCACACACCCTCATCTGGAAGGTCTGGTAACAAAAGTGAAGGGCGGAAGGAGAATGAGACAGAGAATGAGGCACTGACATGGACCACCCCTGATTGAAACACATTGTAAACCTCATTAAGTTTTCCCTTAAAACCTTCATTTTGTTGTATGCCCTTTTCCTTTATCTTAGTCAAATTCCAGGAAGTTGCCTTTCTCCGAGATTTGCAGGACAGTTATTGAAACAAGGTGACTAATTTTTAAGAAGTTGTGTTGCGAATACTCTGAATAATATTTAAATGTCATTTTTTTTTTCCATTACTTTAAGGGCATTTCATTGATAATTTAAAGTCGATTTTTAGGTCATCAACATCCTCCCCCTATTCATAAGAATGGAAAGACAAAATATGAGTTCTTACTGCTCATTCAGTCCTAAAATGTATTAAATATTATTAAATACTGGTACTCAGTCTTTTCTTATATGTATTATTATTATATTCTATTTGTATTTATTTATCTGTATTAATTGAAGAGTGTGATCCAAAACTCGCTCAGTCCATTTGGCCATTTCTATGATTTATACATATATGATTGCACTTGAGACCTCTATCATTATATTTTAAGCTTGTTTTCTTCCAAAACAATGCCAATCCTTGTCTAAAACTTTGAGATACTGTGCATGTCACTTGAAATCGCTCAGTCCTTAGATGAATGGATAGAAAAACAAACCCAGTCCTTTGATAAAAATGGACAATGCATTTTGGGATCACACTCTTCAATTTTATTAATCTAGTCTGCCTCTCTTCAGTAAATAAATTGCACAACTACATTTCATTCGATTCTTCCTCACTCCTCTTATGTTTCAAGGTATGTTTTCCCATGTCCGTCACGGGGGGGGGGGGGGGGGAGGATCAGTAGTGCTTGGCCTTTTATTCTGAATGATATGTCTGACAAATTTCTCGTGTTTATTCAATATGCTGAGAAAACTGGTATCCTCTGAAAATTATGGATCTCAAAACTGTAATTGTGGCTAACAATCCTTTACTTTTAAACCATTTTCCTTTCTAGGTCTAATGATTTTTACTTTTTTATTATTGACATATTTTGCGACAGATGCAACCCTTTTATCATGAGTACCAAGAAAAGAAAATATTTTTTTCTGATATAATTTTTCAAGAACCAGAATGCATTAAGTGGTTTCATATCCCTTGCATATACTTCCTTTTCATTAACATTAATATATGATTGCCAAGTATTTGAAAGAAGTGTTCAATTTATGCACACTGCTTTTAACCAAAAACATTGCAAAGAACTGGCTTCAACATTGTCATTGCTCGTAGAAGAAAGCCCAACTTCATCATTTGAAGCAGATGTTTCCATTACAGTTTGGGGAACAGTTTTCAAAATGTGCTTTGTTGCAGATCTGAACCATTATGGGAGACTTTAACAATAGCTGTTTTTATCTTATCTTATATCGTCCCTCCTCTGGCAATATAGACCTTAAGTGCAGGGGCGCTTATTTTCACTTTCGCTAGTTTGCCAGAGGAGGGATGATATATTAATTTCTCCAGACTGCTTTCACTTTCTGATCCTGGGATATGTTTGTCTCAATCGCTGTCATTATTGTAATCCATAAAATCTGACAATAAAGTTCTTGGTTTGTTTTCTGATCTTTTATCCAATGTTTTCCTCCAACAATATATTATCTGACAATTTTTCCTACTTCGACTGGTGACAACAAAATATTTATCATCACAACGATTCATCTATAACAAATTTAATTTTCGTAGGAATTCAGTGCATTCAATTTCCTTCATGTCTGTATTGTTATTACTGTTGTTGTGAGAAATGAAATTTGAAGAAAATTTTATTATAGTAGACAAAAAATAACCCATGCAAAACCAGATATACGTAGTAAATAAATATCAGTCACTAAAATCACTATTTTAATTTGTTTCTAATATATGGAGTGTGTCTATTTGCCTATTTTATATTAAAAACAGAAATACCTACAGAAAATACTCCTATTAAAAACATTTATCAAACTCTGTCAATGTGAGCTTGCTTTGTAGAAGAACCATTTTCTCTCTACTACAGAACATCTTAACAACACTTTCAATAACTCGTTTCTTTCATATTCTAGAATTTAACAAGAGTGGAAATATACATCTTATAAGCATCCTCATTAATAGTGTGTTGAAACATGTTAGTTTAGGTGTAGAGGCTTAAAAGCCTTAAATGGTCAACATAACATTTCTCTAGTATATTATATAGTGATTATAATACTAAGGGCATATGTCGACATAAACCATTAATACCGACAAAATGGTTACAGAAGAATAAGACTTAAGGCAAACTGATAAAGTATTTAGACTTATTTTCTACCCACATAAAAGTCCATAATACCAAATGAAAACTGAAGTTTTTCTTTTTAATAGCTTATCAGAAACTAAAAATTGTAAAAAGAATGACTTAAGCACCATTGACCAAGCACAGAATTATTATGAAAATTAGAATTTTACTTTATATGCCCATCGTTAGACCTCCTGTGGCTCAGTGAAAAATGTGATTAAGAGATAGTTTTTTTCTGTAGAGACTACAAGGCAACTTTTGTACACCCTTACGTTTTGAATTTTATTAATTTTTTTCGATACGTCCTATTGTAGAATCTTCTCACGATATGAGAAAAAAAAAAACTATGATTCTACATATAATTAATTCATAGTGTATATTTTAAAACAGGCCAATGGAATGAATGATCGGCTGTATTAATATTATTATTTTCGTTTATAATAAATAATGTATGCTTTGTTATCTCTTTGTTTTCTACTTTTTCACTTACTTTAATATAAAATGAAAATAATGAACGTATTGTGAGTGTGTGTGTGTGTGTGCATTAAACTCTCAATATGATGACTAGGATTTCTTAATATAAATTTCTCATACACGTCAATTGATTCTAAATTTGTATTAAGTACTGTGCTGCCTTTTACCTGATTACCCATTCTGTTCACCATGACGTATTTCTGAACAGTGCTTCAGTTGTGTTGGAATGTTGTCAGCTACTGAACCCTGTTTTTTTTTTTTTTTTTTTTTTTTTTTTTGTAGAGATTTCACGTCAAGTTGCAGTTAACTTGCGATAAATGTCTAAAAGAAAGTCCACAGTCTATTAATTATCTACTCTGGTGATTAGAAGCTCTAAAGAGCCTAGTCCATAAATGTTGCCATCCAAACATAGATTTAAAAATCTTTTTTTTTCTAAGCTAGATTATCTCTCTAACCTGTAAAACAATGTCAATTAATAAAAAATATTTTCGTAATTTCGGGTTGTGCATATTAAATGCCGCCATTATAAACTTTATTTCACTCAAATATATGAAAATGAATGGAATATAATTTACAAGGCAAATTTTTTTAGTAATACGCATTCTCGAGAAGAAAGCATTAAGGGCACTTAGCACAACCAAATCAATTTAAGCGTATCTACCTTCTCTTCCTCCTCTCTTTCTAGATGTAAACATAGCCAGAATTTTTAACTTCTTATAACGAATACAATAATTTCATAATCATTACATATTATAGGTATAAGAATATTGTAGAGATTAACTCCAATACATGCAATTGCTGTTTTATTTCACAACATACTCATGGATACAGCAGTCTATTGTAAGTCCAAAAAAGCATTACTATTATTAACAATATCCCTACTTTTTAATATTACAGTCTGTTTATTTATTTTTCATTCTTCTGATATTTTCCATGTTTTTGGACGTTGTTCTGTGATGGTCCAATCATGACGAGAGCCACGAAGAGACCCATATGTGCGCATTTTTGGTTCGGTTACAAACTGCCACCCTTCTTCTACTGAAATCTTCTTCAAAAGGGCGATGACACTAAATAGAAGTGAAGCTGAGAAACCGGCTGTAACACTTCTTCTCCAAGCACCAAAAACTCCTCCTGCAGCACAAGCCCCAAGAACATAATTCAACTTATCATCTTTCTGTCTGAAAGAAGTGGCAAGACAAGTCGTTCCCGTAAATGCTGCCGCCATTCCAATAAATGGAAAAGTAAAATGTGCAAATCTCGCAGCAGTTGGATAAAGGCCTTGGGTGTGTGAATAAAGACGAACATCAACAGCAGATACAGCTAATCCAGCAATAGCTGCTAATTTTGTCGTGTACCATAGTTTCGGAAAGCAATCCTCTCCATCTGGAGTATCGTAATAACTGTAACCCATATTTATTTCTTAATTTGTTGTATTATATCCTTACTTTAGATCGCTACTTTACGTATTAACCAAGGTTAAACTACAGTAGAACTCAAGAGCTCACTGAGCAGAACTCATTCTGCCATAACAGTTCACTTATCAGTGTCGCCAACACACGTTTGCGGAAAGTTGGCAAACAGTTGTACAAAAGTCGCTAAATTCCTTATTACCAATAGATAAACTCATAGTTTTGTAACTGAGAAGGTAGATAAATCCATATTTAAACAATATAAAAGTTGAAATATATTATCCCCGAAAAAGAATAAAAAGTAATTAGATTAGTAACAAAACCGTTACGTTGGGGACGCTAGACAACATTCATTGCAGTATTGCATGGCTGTAAAACCCAGGGTTGCCATACGTACGACTATAGTCGTACGCATACGAATATTTTGACTAATTGTACGAGGTACGACCACAGTCTAGTATATACAGTCACGAAGCTTAATACTTACTAATTATGCAAACATAGACAGTTGAAATATGCATCCATAGATAGTTGCTCACCACCAGGATCGCTACTATCGCCTCATCACAGACTCTTTCCTATAGCAGACCATAAAATGCATTGTACTTTCCATATCGTGATTTTTTTTTAATTAACACCTTCCTTCCACTATTGAAATGGCCCTAATGTTTGTTCGGGTTTTCTATTTCAGTGTATGGAGCTCAGTGAAGTATTATATTATAACTTTATTGCTTATCATTGCTAAGCTTCATTTAGTGTAATGTATCCAAAAGTTCTCTTTACTTCTTGTTGCATAATATGTTGCATAAATAATTACAAAACTGTGTTATTTAATGTGAAGAGAATTTTACATGTTAACATAATCTGTTCGCGTCAACATTTCAAGTTTAGAATGGAAGCTATTTTGAGGTTTAATAAAAAAGAATTTATATTGTGATTTCAATTTAGCACATCTACCTTCCTAAATTTTAGACAAAACATTTACCATACCACTCCTATGAAATTAGTGTACCTACGTACAATTGTGTTACCGTACTTTGTCTCTTAAGTAGTAGATAAATACAATAATTCAGTACTCAATTGTAGTATTAAAATACAGACAAATTGAATGTGAGAGGTATCATACATGACACTATGCTTAATTATAATGTATGATTGCGAATTTAGGAATATAAGTTAAATATAGTAAACATCATCTATAATTTTCATATGAATGGCAAGGCATTGGAGATCATTAAATTTAGACAGAAAGGGGCAACTGGTACAGTAAACATAACCTATAATTTCAACATATCTAAATATCCGTGCGGTGTAATTGAAAATTATTCAATCGTGCATAAATTCATGTACAAGAATTTCGCAATATTTAATCCAAATAAAGGCAGGTATTACACATACGAACAACGTAATTTTCACACCATAAATAATATTACATCTTAACTCGCAAGTGAATTATGTCTGAAGTGTCTCATAATCATTGTTTTAAATTTTATTAATGGAATTACAGTACGTTTTAGAGAAACATATGTTACTGTTTATGCATTCCAATATATAATTTATATGGTTGAAACGCCGCCCTTCGTGATCGGGTTAAGCGAGTTAAGCCTGGTCACAGTCTAATATATACAGTCGCGCAACAGAAATCACTTTTTTTGCCAACATTCGCGACACTAGCGACCAAGCAGCAGGCAAGGCACTGGTCATAGGGTTGATACCAAAGACGTTATAATAGTATACGGTTGATGCACCCAGCACGTGCTTTAAAGGGATGCGAGATGTTATAATAACGTTTTGATCATGCGTCGGAATAAAGGCAATGTGTGCAATGACGAAAATTGTAGTAACTACAAGTTTAAATCTCCGAATTTGTCGTTCTTCAGATTCCCTTAAAGACCAAGAGAAAATCATAACCCAGTCATAACCAATAATCCACGTTGTAGGTAGCCTACGTATTGTGTTCTATAAAACATTTATTACTTATCAGTTACCTATTTGTATGTAAGGAAGGACAGTTTAAATAAAAACAAAGTAAATACCTGTTACAGTATATATTTTTTTGCAGAGATCATATGTGTAAATGTGTAACCATTCCGATTTTGGATAATATATCTACAGTTTTTAATGCAAGTAATTCCATAATTTTTTTATTCGTGTTTTTTTCTTTATATTTTTCAAGAATGTTATATAGCATTCAAGTACGTATCATGGTGTTAATTTTGCAAGAATTAATGGAGTATTGTAATCCTTTTGCAAAATGTTCACTTCTTGAATAAATCCAGATTGTGTCGATAAATTTCTGATGTGTTGGTGTAGATTCATGTGGCAGACGTATGAAGTTCTCAAGAGCCTTTTTAAAATTTAATATAAAAAGCAATGTTTTCTGTAATAATTTGCCTGACTGTTATTGGTTGTGATTTTACATTCCCAGTGATTATTTGAGCCGCTCAGTGCAGAAGTGGTAAGTCAAAATCAGGTAATGAGGTTTAAAGTAAAAATTCTGTAAAATACTGCGCAAAGTAGCAATTAATATATCCTTCGTGCTATTCACTGACTATTAATAGTTTAAATACATTCAATATTAACTGCCACTTTGCGCTGTATTTTACATAATATTTACTTTAACCCCTCATTACCCATTTTTGACTTACACCACTTCTTCTCTGAAAATAAAATTAGGCCTACATTTTCTGAGTTGATTGAAGTTACAATTTTTTCAACAAAATTGTGTTCATTTATTTGTTCTCACCTACGTCACATTAACAGTAAGTGCATGTAAATTACGTATTATATAGGTAGGATAAATTAAAATTAGGCATTATGTGTGAAAACTGTAAATGTAATGTAAAATGCGGTAAACTTGCCATGAAAATTTAAACCATAACATCAGCACTATTTGTGACTCAAAATAATAAAGGAAATACCGGTTCTTAAGAAATGGAAAAATAATGAACTTCATATTAATGTTTAAATTCTCCTTTTTTTTTATTTTCAAGTTTACCTCAGCGGCCGAGTTTACCCCAATTTGCGGTATGCAAAATCGCTAATTTCTCAGGAAATAGGGAGAGGAGTTCACCACGCGATGTACCCTACGAGATATGCCCTACAATTTTGAAGCTACTAATTTTTACTCTTCTCACAGGAAATACAAAGTTCCAATGTTTCATAAATATATTTAGGAATGAATTGAATTAACCGACCACGCACGAACAATTATATTATTTCAAACCATGATACGTGATCAGGGCCATGATTCAGTTGTAAGGAGCAGAAAGAATTACGTTTATTCCCAGCTTCTGAAACTTGTAGATTAACTGCATGTGAAATTCTTCCAGGGTTCTAAAGTAGAATTAATAAGAACCATATACACTTATTGTATAGCATAAACATATAAAATAAATTACGCAAAACCCGTTTTCTGATGTGTTATCATATGTCGTGTGCACACTTTTAACTTGCCTGCCGCTAGAGGGCTACTGTCGCGCCAGCTGCAAAAAAAAAATGTTATGGTTTATTAACGACGCTCGCAACTGCAGAGGTTATATCAGCGTCGCCGGATGTGCCGGAATTTTGTCCCGCAGGAGTTCTTTTACATGCCAGTAAATCAACTGACATGAGCCTGTCGCATTTAAGCACACTTAAATGCCATCGACCTGGCCCGGGATCGAACCCGCAACCTTGAGCATAGAAGGCCAGCGCTATACCAACTTGCCAACCAGGGCGATAGGTGTCAAATTTTGGCATATTTTACACGTATGAGTTGCGTGACTGTATCTATTAGACTGTGAGCCTGGTTTCTGTGATGGATTCCAAGGTGGCTGCGCGGATGGGTAGCCTGCGTGCTGACTGGCTGGCTCCCGTGTCGCCTACGGTGATGGTAGTCCACGAGTTAGAAAGAGAAGACTATAGAGTGGTCATGTTGTCCTGTACAGCGCTCTTTGCGGTGCCACCGCGAAACACGGCATATCTGAGCTAAGCGCCCACCTTTGTAAAAATTCGTCTGCTTACAATGTTGTATAACGGAGATAAGAAGTACAAAAAAACGAAGAAAAAACATGCCTGTTGTGTGTGCTGCATATAACTGCAATGTCAAAAGGAAAAAGACAACTGATCTATCATATTTCATGTAAATTTTATGAAGTTAAGTCCATAGTTTTGTTAATTAGCAGCATTTTTTTTCATGCATAAATGCGTAACAACGCCCGGCATAAACAAAATAAATGGTTCACTGGTAATGTACTTAAACTAAATACGGATAAAACCAATACAATTCCATTTCAGACCCAGTGAAAAACAAATAGCAATACAATATTAAAACTGTATTTCGACACCGGCATCCTTTATTTCTGCTATTCTGTCCTTACTGCTTATAGAAGAAGACGATGAGCTGTAGCTTATAAGAAGTAGGCCTTTTTCGAAGACAAACGATTAATCAAATAAATGGTTCACTAGTAATAAAGTTAAACTAAATACGGATAAAGCCGCTACAATTCCGTTTCAAACCTAGTAGAGCAATCAAATATTAAAATTGTATTTCGACACTCGCATACAAAATAACGCAAAACTCTGGGGTAGGTCGTATTGTTGTTAGTATTTTGACTGGAAGGACATGAAAGAACATAATTGAGCACCCACGTGCAATAATGGGGTAAGTATGAATATATTTCGTAACTACTTACCCCATTACTGTACGTGGGTGCTCAATTATACACTAATAATTATCTGTGGTGCCACAGCCCTTGAAAGGCTCAGACAGACCAGCCGGCTGTTGGCCTCACGTTCACATTTCGATAATAATTATACTTTACTGTAACAAAAAAACTGAAAGCGTGTTTTGTCATGTTTCACCCACGTTACAAGCTTGGAGGTAAAGATTGTTTACTACAGATAGGGCCTACTTTCATTCTATATCTTATGGTATAGTAAATAGTTTTGCAACGTGTAGAGACTGGGAAAACAATTTAATAAAATCTTCAGAATCATACTCGTTCATTTTATAGGCAATCTTGCAGGTCGCATTTAAAAGAACCTAGGAATATTAACATTTTCTTCAGTATATTTGCTAGGACTTCTTGTCATACTACATGACAATTTTGCTTAGGTTATTCTTTTAAGCATTCCTTCTAGGAATAGCTAAAGTGTTTTAAATTTAGCGTACATAAGTTTAGATTAAGTTCCTAGCACGTATTTGACGAAATACTAGGTTCTTCCACTTCAGTTTAACTGATTTATGCAAACGAAATTAAGACAGCTGACGATTCTAATGTCAGTTATCACCACGCCCACTTTGTTTTGGGAGTATAAGTTCATTACCGACGGTCGTTCAATTTTCTTCAAACATGGCGGCGCAATGACCCAACGAGCACAGAATACAATAGAGTAGACACTAGCATCTTAATACCATTGGACGGAGTGAAGCCGGTTTGATGGACCTGACGCCATCTTGTTGCTACCAAAACATTGCAAAGTAGCTATTACGTTATAGAAGATCTTATGATAATAAGAATTCCATATGTCCCTAATTTCTTGTAGGACTCACACTTTCTTGTTTGTTTCGTAATACAGAATCGCTATGCACGTATTTTTAGCAAAAATTACGAAACTGTCATCGATAAATCACATATATACAGGTTATTTAAATTGGCAGCTCTTCAAATTGCAGTATGGTATTTAATAGATAATCTGGAAGGTTAAACAAACAATAATGATAAAAAAGGAAAATAACAGTTTGACCTTATTTTGCTACTAGTCCAATAAAAATGCTACCCTATAATAATTACTTTTATAGGTTGATCCATTTGCTTCGATTTAATAATGAAACTTGCTTCTTAACGCAAATTATCATTCTCTTCCTTTTGCCAGTATTTCGTATAGATGTCCCGATTTTGTTTAGAGAAAAAATGGAATGCTCTTAACCATATAATATTTGATAGGCTCTTCGTTTATAGTATATAATTAGATTATAACGGCGAACAAAAGTGAAGTTTTATTACCAAGTGGGTCAAGTCAGTTCACGACCGAGTTAATGAAGCTACTAAGTCTGTAAAGCATAAGTCTGATTTCGTGATTATAAAAATTAATTACAATAATATTAATACACTATTTCTTTTTCTTCATCAAACGAATACGTGCATTCGGTTTAAGAGAAACCTCAGTACACCAGTTTTCTATAGCACGCGACACAAACTTCCAACATGGGTTGTTAGGTTAGCTTCGCTCGTAAATGCTAAGTCTGCAAAGCATGTCTGATTTCGTGATTATAAAAATTAATTACAATAATATCAATACACTAATCCTTTCTATTAATCAAACAAATACGTGAACAATACGAATCTAACCGACTAACTTAGGCTAAATCATACATTACCGTATCTAGCCTACCGGTAATAAGTACATTTCACACATGCATATTTACCCGTGAAAAGTTATTCCAGGAATTTTTTTTGGAAACCTGTTTGTGCAGCCATACGCAGAACATGTAGGCATATTGAAATTAGTTAATTTATTAATTAAAACAACGATGCAACATCACAATCAACTGCCCATGTGCTAACCGGGAGCGCAATGTTTTGGTAGCATCATAATGGCGACTGTCCACAAAAGCGGCTTCACCTCCAAGCTGTTTATATCTACTCTATGCATTCTGTGCTCGTTGCAATGACCACTCTATATCTTTCTCTTTCTAACTCGTTGATGTATAGGCATGGTCGACTTTAGTAGGTCGGAATGCTGAAACTTGGCAACATGTACATCAGGCATCGACCAACTCAAATGGCATATGCGGTTTAATCTTTGTTTACACTTATTTAAGAGTATTTGCAATTTATGGTGATTTTTACGTGTGTTTCGCCTTTAAACCAATGAACATTCAGAACAAATAGTAACTATATATATATATATATATATATATATATATATATATATATATATATAATGTTATGTTTTATTTAACAACACTCGCAACTGCAGGGGTTATATCAGCGTCGCCGGAAGTGCCGGAACTTTGTCCCGCAGGAGTTCTTTTACATGCCAGTAAATCTACTGACATGAGCCTGTCGCATTTAAGCACACTTAAATGCCATCGACCTGGCCCAGGATCGAACCCGCAACCTTGGGCATAGATGGTCAGCGCTATACCAACTCGCCAACCAGGTCGACTATATATATATTAGGTAAAATCATAATTATCTATTGGCTCGTTTTGCTTTACTATTCATTTTTTTTTTCCAGGAATGCATTAATTATAAAATGCCAGATAAATGTTGTGTTCCTAACTGCACTTCAAATTATCCGAGCAAAGGAGGTTATGTTCCAGTGTTCAGATTTCCAAATGAAGAGAAACTTCGCCAAGCCTGGATAAGAAAAATACCACGCAAGCACTGGCAACCTTCAAAATGGGCTGTGGTTTGCATACACCATTTTCATGAACAAGATGTAATAAAAGTGGAAAAATACTAGGATTCGTCGGGAGAGCGGAAGGAACGTCCTATAGATAGGTTGAAATTAGTAACAGGAGCACTCCCTACAATTTTTCCTCATTTGGCAGCTTATTTGTCAACTCCAGAAACAAAGAAGCGGAGGGACCCTGAAGAACGAAGAGCCAGACAGACTGAAGCACATGCTGAAAAAGAAAAAGGTTTTCTTGAAAAAGACATTATTAAGGACTTCTCTACGTTTACCGACAATGTTAGTGGAAAGTCACAGTAGCTAAAGTAGTAGGTTATTTTACGACGCTTTATCAACAGCTTTGGTTATTTAGCGTCTGAATGAGGTGAAGGTGATAATGCCGGTGAAATGAGTCCGGGGTCCAACACCGAAAGTTACCCAGCATTTGCTCATATTTGGTTGAGGGAAAACCCCGGAAAAAAACCTCAACCAGGTAACTTGTCCCGACCGGGAATCGAACCCGGGCCACCTGGTTTCGCGGCTAGGCGTGCTAACCGTTACTCCACAGGCGTGGACCAGTAGCTAAAGGGTTGGTTTATTTATTATAATATTTATTACGTAATACTTTATCAGTGCACTTTCGAAACCATACCACAGATAATAGCTAGTGTTAAAATAAATAATGATATGAATTGAGAAGTATGTGTCAATCAGAACATAGTAGCTAGAAGTGAACTGTTTGACATATTAACAGGAAATATGAAACTCACCCGCTGGTCTCAGTTAGAACAAATTTTGAAGAAATATGAGTCTGTTGAGAAAGACTGTGTAACTGCTCAAAGTGTCCAATCTGTACTATCAGTTATTACGAACAAATGAAATTCACTTCTTTTATTATTGGGAGAGTCCAGTGATATACAACCGAACATTGAAAGGCAAATTAAATTTGCAATTGAACATTTAAATTTAATTTGTAGCAAAGCTAAACATTATTCAACTGATTATATTTTCTTTTATGTTGTATATGCACTCTCCAGGTTGTTATGCGGCAATCCGAGAAACATCTTGGATTGTTTTACCATATATGAAATATTTGCAACATTTGACTTCTTTGTTTTCAGTGTCTCCAAATTCAATGACAGACAATGAACATTTTCTAAAAAATGCCATAAAAACTTGACAGAGAGAGAACGTTTAGTTAGTTTACAAATTGATGAAATGCATATCAAACCACAGATTGATTATAAATCAGAGCAACTGTTCGGATACGCTGATAACCAGGAAAATACTGAAGCTAAAACTGTCCAGGCATTTTTTGTTTCTTCTCTATTTGGTAACTTCAGGGAAATTGTTGCTCTTTACTCAGTAAAGAATTTGACAGGCAAAGATTTATATGATATGATAAATGTTGTAATTGATTTATTAAGAAAGTGTGGGTGCCATATACTTTCTGTTGTTTCAGACAATCACAGAATAAACAGAAATACGATGACACTGCTTCAGGGTTCAAATGAAGGGTATGTTTCAAATGACATTGATCCACCATATAAGACATTTTTTTTTTACATACGACTGTGTTCATATTTTTAAGAACATTAGAAACTGCTGGATCAATCAGAAAGATGCTTCTCAAACATTGATTTTTGCAGATTTTGAAGACACAGATACACATTTGACTGCAAAATTTTTTTCAGATCTTAAGCAACTGTATCACTATGGTAAGAATGTCAGTCCTCTCTTGAAACCTGCTCATAAATTAAATCATAAATCTCTGTACGTAAGCAACTTAGAAAGACAGAAAGTTTCATTAGTTTGCAATATTTTCCATGAGTCTACTTACAGTGCTTTAAACGCTGAATTTCAAAGTCAGTCTGGTATTGTGTCAAGTCCAGGTACTTGTCAGTTTGTATTGATAATACTGCAATGGTGGACAATTGTAAACGTGAAATCCAAGCTGTTGGGTACCATGAAAAAAAAAATGAATTGACGAATCCCCTTTATAGGGTTGGAGATGCCCGCCTTAAATTTTTAAGACACTTTTTACAATGATTGCAAAAATGGGAGTGCATTAGAGAAGGTGGTTAACTCCTGATATTTTCAGGGCTTTGTTTCAGAGAACCTCTGTGTTAATTGAATTTATACAATACAGTTTGCAAACTGTTAATGTGAAATTTGTACTGCCAGGAAAGTTACAAACCGACAATCTCGAGCAACCCTTCAGTTGCTATAGGCAGTTATCAGGTGGTAACTACAATGTTTCCTTTGTACAGGTCTTAGAGGCAGAAAAAAAACTCAAAATGAAATCTCTTTTAGGTATAAAATCAGCCAAGTATGGAATTCTAAAATGGTCCTCGCAAACATTTGAAGCAGCAGAAAATATAGACCTAGAAAGGAATGAAACTGTAGATGTAGCTCCACTTTTTAGTGTCATCCAAGTTCCCGATACTTTTACCTTTGAAGCTGATAACTCCAGCCTTTTGTACATATCAGGTTATGCCTCTTTCAAGGTATCTTCAAGGTTACAGTGTCCACTTTGTATTGATTATTTGGTAGGGAAAGAAACCAGCAATCAAGATATTTATTTTGACACTTTGAACCGAGGAGGACTTACTCTTGCTTCAGATTTTGTAATTTACATTGCAAAAATTGCATATACTGCATTGTAAATGCATTGATTTCAAGGGGTACAAATGAAGAACAATTTGTAAAATGTGGAAATCAGAAAAAATTGTTGTTGTTACTCTGCAAAACAGTTTGTGTGGTGATGCTGGTTTTGTAAATGATGTTTGCCCATGTGGTATGGAATATATTGAACTTGCTGACAAAATTGTTTCAGTCATTACGAACATACTGTTAAATAATTATGATAACATATCTGCCAGTAAACCAGTTTATGGTAAGAGAAAGTTACAGACATTTTAGAAAAGGATGTAAAAAGTGTGTGTGTGTGTGTGTGTGTAATGCTTAATATTTAATGGTGAAGTCATTCTCCTTCTTTCTTCCCAATTTTTAGATGTAAGGTCCATAAAATTTTCCACAGATTTACAGATTTTTTAGATATTCCATGTCCATGGCATCTTTTTTATTGCACAATAAACATTTAGCAGAGTCCAATAAGCTGATTCGATGTAGATGTTTTGTAAGACAGTCGTGATCAGTAATCAGTCTGAACATAGCCACAGTAGATTTTCGTGGTAGATCAGGAATGGATTTTAAATCTTGTAGTAAATTATTTCATCTTGAATTTTAATGTTCACTTGGAGAATTAGTGTGGTAATTACTGGTAACTTTCCTTTTGATAACTCTTTATATGGACTCATATGAAAAACTGTAGTTCTTCTTTACGTTTTTTCTAGTTCCTTTCTTGGCCAACATATCAGATTTCTCATTACCATATATTCCACAATGCGTTGGGATTCATTGGAGAACTAAGATATTATTTAAATGTTGAATGTACTTAACATACAATGGATTTCCTTAATTTTTCTTGATATAGCAAAAGTAGTTGCACTAACTGCCTTGATTGCAGCTTTGGAATCAGATAAGAGAACTATATTTTTGCATTTCTGTAATCAAGGAAAAAAATTTTGGAGAGAGACATAGATAGCTTGAAGTTACATTTGCCAACATTTTTATAAAATGAAAAATATGGACAAGTAGCACCTTCTCCTTCATCTGGATTCATGAGTGAGTCATCTGTGTATATATGTAACCAATCTTGTGTTAATAATATAAAAAATGTAGGCCTAAATAAGGTAAAATGTAGGTATTATAGTCCCAGGAAATGTAGGCCTACAGTATGTGTATGAGTTTTGCACATGATGTAATTGGATAATGTATGATGTAATTGGATATAGAAATTGGAAATAAGATTTAAAAAATGCTAATAATAAAGACATGACTCCTTGTAAGTTATTTATTGCGACTTTTCATAAATTGACATTAGCCTACTGAAGTCTGAAGAAGGTGGCCTAGTCTAACTGGATAAACCCATTAACTCTGGCTGGAAAGCAACGTAAGTCTAGGATCTACATAAGGTAAAATGTATTTAATATACACGCTTATGATCTGTGTATGAGTTTAGTAAATAATATAATGAGATTTTTTATAAACAATGCAAAACTATCCTGCGAAATGAGAAGAAAAAATGACACGGCATAACAGTTACGAACACTCTTATTAATATACAGCACATTTATTACGAGTTGACATTATTCTAAATTGAAAAAAAAAGATAAAAGGAAAACTTTAATTTGTTGAAAAAAATATATATATATCCACCTATAATTCGTAACATACAGTATTATATTGTAAGTGTTTGGTTATAATGGTGAGTATGACAGCAGTATGACCTAGACCTACATGTATTATAATATGTGTTATAATATATGTAGGTCTAGGTATGACTGACAACAGCAGGCGACACAGTGTGGCCAAGTTGAACCTTCCGACCTTCTACCACAGTCTGCCATCGTGATCTAGACCAGGCCGTAATGCAGGATGTGTGACGTCACTCGATGAGTCGGGCTTTTCTATTTGAGTATACGGAGCTGAGTGAAATATATTACTTTAATGCGTGTCGGTGCTCAATTTCATTTAGTGTAATGTGTGTATAAGATACGTTCACTTCTTAATGCATAATATATTGCAGAAATAATTACAAAACTGTGTTATTTTAATATGAACGGAGTTTTACATGTTAACATAACCTGTTTGCCTCAACATTTTAAGTTTGGAATGGAAGCTATTTTGAGATTTAATAAAGAAGAATTATTCATATTGTGATTTTAATTTAGCACATATATCCTCCTTATTTGTAGGTAGAAAATTTACCACAGTCCCTCCTATGAAATTAGTGTAGATACGTACGGTTGTGTGTTACTTCATCTGGTAGGTTAGATAAATAGAATTAAATACGACCCAGTATAGTAGGGAACAAATAAATAATACAATTAAATTGTTATTCAATGTAATGTGTGCAAAAGTTTCATTTATTTGTTGCATAATGTGGCAGGAATAATTATAAAAATGTGTTATTTTTATGTGCAGAGAATTGACCATGTTAACATAACATATTTGCGTCAACATTTTAAGTTGAGAACGAAAGATATTTTGAGATTTAATAAAGAAGAATATATTTAGGATGAACTTCAGAACACGGTTATCTTCCTTACTTATAGGTAGAAAATTCACCACAGTCCCTCCTATGAAATGTACATACGGTTATATTACTTACTAGCGCTGAAGTATAGTTCCGGTAATTTCTGAACTGAAAACAGTTGAATTTATATTTTGTGGAGATGCATTTAATCCTCTAAGCAAGGGATAATAAAAGCCTGAACTAACCGAATTAATTAGTATATGCAAGGTGTATGAATACGGAGGGAACTACCTCAGCGCTAGTTTAGCCCTGGTAACATGTTAAACTAATCAGACTGGAGTACCGTATGAAACGAATAAATACAATTGAAGTGTAGACAAATTGCATTTACAAGTTATACGTCGCGTTATGCTAAATTATGATGCATAATTGCGAATATAGGAATAAGGCAAGTACTAATAGAGTAAACATAACCTTCAATTTCAACACATCAAAATATGCGTGCGATGGAAGTGAAAATTGTTGAAACGTGCTTAAATGAATGTGCAAGAATTTCGTAATGAAGCGAGCGTGCTTTATTTCAATTAATTGCAATACTAGATACTGTAACAGTAATGAAAACTATAAGGTATAATTTTTCATAATATACTATATGTATCTCGCTTTTAGTTCAAATTGTGTATATTATCTAACGTCGTATTATTTATAATGTAGATTATTCACACATAAGAAGGGCGCAATAATTCAAATTTAATAAAACAAATACGGTATACTAACAATAATGGATTAGACAAGAGTAACATCAGTAACGCTACACTTAGGCGTAATCATAATTTACTTTACATCCCAGTCAATGTTTCACTTTCACGTGTACATTATTACACATATTTACTGTTTATAACACCAAAAATTCACTTAACCACATAAGGGCGCAATATTTAATCGAAATAAAGGCAGGTATTACACATACGAACTTTGCCTGCAACAACGTAATTTTCACACCAAAAATAATATTATACCTTACGTTGCAAGTGAATTGTGTCTCAAGTGTCTCATAATCACTGTTTAAAATTTTACTGACGCAATTACACTGCATTTGAAAGAAATATATTATTTTTCATCTACTGCAACTAATTGATATGGTTGAAAGACCGCCCTTCGCGATCAGCTGTTAAGCGAGTCACGTGGTCTGCCTTACGGCCTGTATTAGATCACGATGGCATTGACAGTCTAATACATACAGTCACGCAACTCATACGTATAAAATATGCCAACATTTGACAGCTGGCGCGACAGTAGCCCTCTAGCGGCAGGCAAGTTAAGAGTGTTCACACGACATACGATAACACAACAGAAAACGGGTTTTGCGTAATTTATTTTATATTTTTATGCTATACAATAAGTGTATATGGTTCTTATTAATTTTACTTTAGAATCCTAGAAGAATTTCACACGCAGTTAATCTACAAGTTTCAGAAGCTGGGAATAAACGTAATTCTCTCTGCTCCTTACAACTGAATCATGGCCCTGATCACGTATCATGGTTTGAAATAATATAATTGTTCGTACTTGGACGGTTAATTTAGTTCATTCCTAAATATATTTATGAATCATTGGAACTCTATATTTCCTGTGAGAAGAGTCAAAGTTAGTAGCTTCAAAATTGTAGGGCATATCTTATAGAATACATCGCGTTGGTGAACTCCTCTCCCTATTTCCTGAGAAACTAACTGTTCTCCATACCGCAAATTGGGGTAAACTCGGCCGCTGAGGTAAACTTGAAAATAAAAAGGGGAAGATTTAAACCTTAATATGACAGAAATTGATTTATGAAGTTCATTATTTTTTATTTCTTAAGAACCGGTATTTCCTTTATTATTTTGAGGCACAAATGGTGCTGATATTATGGTTTAAATTTTTATGGGAAGTTTACCGCACTTTACATTAAGGCTCATTCACAATGAAAATTAAACATAACGTAAACATTAACATAAGCACATAAACATGTGCCACAAACTTAAGTAGCCAAGGCCCATTCACAATGAAAATTAAACATAACATAAACATAACACGTGTGTGGAAACAAACATACCGAATCAACAAAACTACAGAATCTATTACATAAAAATGGAGAATTGCACAATGACTGACGATGTAGCTATTCAATTTATGTTTCTAATAACTACAATGGCATCAATATATGGCTTTCAATACTTGAAATCAAAGAAACGGAGATGTAAAATAATAAACTTTTCGTCATATGATTCCATGTTGCGCCCCTAGCTATCATCACGGCCAATAGATCAAAATATTGCCTGTAGGCAAAGCCCATGTCATGTTAAACAAAAAGTGAAAACACGCTTTCTGCTTGTGTACTGTTTCCAAATCGCATAAACATAAGCATGAAAGTTTGGAGTTTGCAAACTTTCATGTTAACGTCTTATGATTAAGATTAAGTTTATGCTTATGTAATTCATTGTGAATGCTCTCATTAAATAACAATGACACAAGGTTTTATACTTACGTTATGTTTATGTTTAATTTTCATTGTGAATGGGCCTTTACATTTCCAGTTTTCACACATAAGCTTAATTTGAACTTATGCTACCTATATAATACGTAATTTACATGCACTTACTGTTAATATGACGTAGGTGAGAACAAATAAATGAACACACAATTTTGTTGAAAAAATAAATTGTAACTTCAATTAACTCAGAAAATGTAGTCCTAATTTTATTTTCAGAGCAGAAGTGGTGTAAGTGAAAAATGGGTAATAAGGGTTAAAGTAAATATTCTTTCAAATACAGAGCAAAGTAGCAGTTAATATTGAATTTATTTAAACTATTAGTAGTCAGTGAATAGCACGAAGGATATTCTGTATTAATTGCTAATTTGCACTGTATTTTACAGAATTTTTACTTTAAACCTCATTACCTAATTCTGACTTCACCACTTCTGCTCTGAATGGCTCAAATAATCACTGGGAATGTAAAATCACAACCAATAACAGTCAGGCAAATTATTACAGAAAACATTGCTTTTTATATTAAATTTTAAAAAGGCTCTTGAGAACTTCATACGTCTGCCACATGAATCTACACCAACACATCAGAAATTTATCGACACAATCTGGATTTATTCAAGAAGTGAACATTTTGCAAAAGGATTACAATACTCCATGAATTCTTGAAAAATTATCACCATGATTCCTACTAGAATGCAATATAACATTCAACTTTTGAAAAATATAAAGAAAGAAACACGAATAGTCTACAAAAATTATGGAATTACTTGCATTAAAAACTGTAGATACATTATCCAAAATCGGAATGGTTACACATTTACACATATGATCTCTGCAAAAATATAATATACTGTAACAGGTATTTACTTTGTTTTTATTTAACAAATAAGTAACTGATAACTAATAAATGTTTTATAGAACACAATACGTAGGCTACGTACAACGTGGATTATTGGTTATGACTGAGTTATGATTTCCTCTTGGTCTTTAGGGAATCTGAAGAACGACAAATTCGGAAATTTAAACTTGTTGTTACAGCAATTTTCGGTCATTGCACACATTGCCTTTATTCCGACGCATGATTAAAACGTTATTATAACATCTCGCATCCCATTAAAGCACGTGCTGGCTGAATCAACCCTGTGACCAGTGCTTTGCCTGCCGCTTGGGCGCTGGTGTAGCGAATGTTGGCAGAAAAAGTGTTGAAGTTGCGTGACTGTATGTATTAGACTGTGCTTCTACTATAGTCGACCGTGGCATACGTAAAAAAATTAGTTAACCTTCGGCGCTAAGTTCGGACACTCGGTACACTGCAGGACGTGGTGCTTATCACACTGTGCACCACAGAATTTACACATACACTTCTCGGACAGTGTGTGGTAAGTAACTATAACGTCATTGTGGAACCACAGTCTAGTATATAGTCACGAAGCCTGAGTTGTTGAGGGTACTAGGAATAATAGACTATGCCGGTACTATTTCGCATTGTCTGTGATCCGATAGTAGCGATCTTAGCGGCTAGCAACTATCTATGGATGCGTATTCCTTACGTATTGAGCTTCGTGACTATATATATATATATATATATATATATATATATATATATATATATATATATATACTAGACTGTGGTGGAACTGAGTCGTGATGCACACTTTGAAGTGGAATCCCTACTCCGCTATAATCTCAATACGACATGCCGCTAGTGGCATAAAACTCGTAGTCCATATCATTCCTCTTCTGAATGTTTTCTATTCCTTGCAGGCATCGGTTTATGGCAGGAGTTGAGTATAACGTATTTGCAAGGACATATTCATCCATGGTCTTTGGTTGAGTGCATCCTTTGAGTGTATAACAGATTGGCCATTCCCATGTTAGAATTGGTAACATGTGGAAGAAAACAACCACCAGGATCGCCACCGTCGTTTGGGAACGACCGCTATATAAAAGTAGTTACCCGATGCAACTCAAATGAGAGTTATAACGTGACTTCTTATGCGGTAGCTAGATGGCAACATAGTGAAATTGATAAAAGTTGTTGCCGTAAAGCGTATAAGGCTGAGCAATATGTTATTTGTGATCTGATGTGTACCGTGGGCACAAGTGCAATATATTATATTACACATCATGTCTCTACACATAAATCTTATATCATAATCATGTATGAAGTATAGTATACTATAGTACTATACTATACTCTCTGGAGTCATGAGAATAACTCATCAACAAAATTATATCACATTTGCAAACATATGCAGGAGATACTCACCATGTGCAACTTTTTGGACATTGAAAAGGCATTGGACAGTATATGGACTCAAGGCATAATAATGAAATTGATAACATAAATGTAATAGAAAATTTAAGATTACTATATAACGTTTTTTATTCTACGGTATACCTACACCGCTATTTTAGACCATATTTTGAAAATGTCTAATATTCTCTACACAAAACATAAACTCTTAAACTGGGTCGAAGAACGGCAAGAATGACCATTGAAAAAATTGAACTCTATTGTCATGTACGAGTATTACACGTCTTTGTACTGTATTGTATTTATCTATTCTCAGTACAATCCATTACAGATTATGGGTTCGTCTGTAGGAACTCATACAAACAGAAACACACACAGATAAAATAAGATTTATAATATTGATTAAATTTCAATTCTAACATATTTAAATTATTCAAGAAAATAGTAAAACTACCAAAAGATACAATAAATAACAAGATATATATTGTGGCAACTGTGCTGGAAGGTCCTCGCTGCCTTGGGAGTCGAGCGCGCGTCCGGCAGAAGGGAGCGCGCGTGGGAAGGAAGGCGGCGGAGAGAGGAGACGCAAGTCGGCGGGCGTTGGGCCGCGCAGAGAGGGGTAAGGAAATCGACTGCGGCGGAAGTAACGAAACGTCTGGAGGCCGATTGTTGTAGAGACTTCGGGAAACAGTACATTCGAGAATGTGTGATCTAATAAATAGAAGGGGCAAGTGAGCCTCAGAGTTTTAGTTCATTTGAGCTAGTATAGTTAGATAGTCAGCTGCGAAAAAGTTAGTTAGCGGAGACGTAACCAGTGGAAGTCTTGGGTTCGAAGTACAATGAACTTAAGTGAGTACTGTGGCAGCGTCCAGGGAGGGCAACGCGTCCGGAAGTCATGGGTTCGAAGTGCAGTGGACTGTTATCTGGAAGTCTTGGGTTCGACGTACCGTGAACTTGAGTGAGTGAGCTAGAAGAACTAGCCAGGGCGAACGAACTGTGACCTGACAGTTTTGTTTTGTAAATAGTGCTTTGTGAACATTAGTTGAAATTAGGAGTACATTGTTGTTCTTCTCAATAATAAACGTGAATAGTCATTGTCGTTCTGTGGAGTGCAATAACGACTACTGTGTTGCAGTGTTGAGTGGAATGCCCATTGTTGACGGATGTGTGGTTGTTGTAATAAAAAGCCATTATTGTTGAAATATTTACTTTTATTTGTCTAATGGTTAGTACATGATATTTACTAGCATTGACTGAGAGAAAAACAAGAAAGTGGTGAACAAAACTACGGATTAAGTAATTAAAAACATTCGGGCTCTGGCTTCCCAGTAGCGGTCGATTTCCTTGGAGGATTTCAGAGCAGGGCATTTTGCAAGATGTTGTCTATCTATGTCTTCCTGTTGATGGCACAAAATGCAGGATGCTGATGGAAGGATGCCAAGACGATTGAGACGTTTACCCAGGATGTCATGTTGAGTGTTAAGACGAAAGCTTGCAACTGCTAGTCTTCTGGGTTCAGGAGGTATATCCTTCAATAATTTCCTACGTTGTTGCGAAATGTTTATGTCCAGTTCTTGTTGGTGATTATTTGTTTGTAGTTGCTTCATATGTTGTTTTACTGAGCTAAATGACAAAGGTTTCCGTGGGTTTATTTTGAGATTGGCACTTTTCTTAGCTAATGTGTCAGCCTGTTCATTCCCATGTATTGTTGAAATATAAAAGTTACAATATAATAAAGTTCAGTTTACAAAGACATCTAAATAAAATAGAATAAATAACATATACCAAATAAAAACAAGATTTGGTAGAAATTTCCTGCTGAATTCGTGCAGTCTATCCTTCATGGCAATGAAAAATGAAATAAAAATACAATTATTAATTTCACGTTTTTTTCGTATTATAAAATATTCAAGGCACACAAGAGAGAGTGCATACATACGTATATTGTATACTTGAACTTCATCTCTGCAAAAAAAAAAATAGTAATAATGTATATAACTCTTGACTTGTTGCACAATCATCCAAAGCTTCAATGCTAATGTAAGAGCTATGGCGTTGCCTACGCTAATATGAATACTATAGCGTAGGCAACGGCTATGGAATACAACAAATGAAATGAAAATGAAAAGTGAATATACTTTTTGGACGATTGTGCCTTTTTTTTATTATTTATCATTGTTGTTTACATGTTTCGTACGTTGAGAATACCACATGTTCTGTTTGCTATAAAATTAAAAGAAATCAGTGCTGTATAACTACTTACCGCACGCCAGTGTGGTTGGTTTGTGGTAAGTATAAAAAACGAATAGAACATATTTTATTTAGGAAATACACTTTTTCATATCTTGACTTTTCCGGTATTAACTTGGCGCAAGCGATCGTCTTTACTTCTTTAATCTCTTTAGCCACCTAATCCTCAACTAATTCTTTTGCCATAATCATTAAATGATTTCAAAACTTCTAATTAAACTCAATTATATTGATCAGATCAATACAAATTTAATTACCAGAAACAACATTGCCAACGAAGTTCAAAATTTTTTACAAGAGAAATGTTTACGTCTTATCAAGCAAATTTATGCAATAGTCAAAATTAAAAACAAATTTATTTAAATGACGATCGTTCAAAATATAATGTACAGTACCATATGCGTTAAGTGCGTAACAGAATCTCGGAACTTGAAAACACTTAGCTTTGCCTCGTTTTTTTAAACTGTTTCCTCGATTCTCTTTTAATGCACTTACCACACTTGAATCGCAATATACTATTGTTTCAGTTTGGGTGAAAATATGAAACGCGCTAAGGGTACGACTTTGTTTGTAGCCAATTCTTGTGAATATTGATTTCTAGCTTGACTATTGTCATATCTGCTTCATCGTGACACGTCAACTGTATGTGATCTTGGTTTCATCAAACCGTGCCTCTTTCGCGCCAATATTCTTCTATTTGGCTAGCAAACCATCGTAAGAGACTGAACATTAATTTGAGAACGCACTTTGTTGTCGAGGCGTTTGTGATCAATTGCTGTGATAGTGAATTGTAGCTATCATAGCTGTCGCCATATTGGATTCAAAGTACGTTAGGATTCGTTTGTCGGTGCAGATTGGGTCGGTACTTGTTGAAACTATTGAATATAAGGTAAGATCGCTAACTTCTTGATTGTAAAGTAGATTATTCAAGAAATACATGTTAAATTAGTGTATACCATATTCTTATATGTGTTTAAGATTGTGTAAGTTTGAGCGGCTTTTTTTTCTTTGCACATGGGTATTCTTCGAGTTTTGATAACGTAGTGCGGTTTCAACGAACATTTATCGCATTAATGCTTTGTATTTACTAATTACTTGTGTTACTATGCATATAACTATTGTGTGGATTTGATTTATACTGTTTATTTTATAGTTTCAGCTAAAAGGCGGTAAGTAGCAATTGCATTTTGCAAAGTACCGTTTTTCATGGAACAATAGCAGTTCGCATAGTTCCTGCAACATTGGGTGTGGTTAGCACGCCATGAGATATAGCAGATATTTTATATCTAACTTAAGCTTTAAAAATACCAGTAATAATAGCTATTGTATTCAATGTTTGTCGTATACTTCATTACTCACCCCATAATTAGGCGTACATTATGCGAAGTAGGCCCTGATGTGCGAATCGTTTTCTGCGAACATATATTTATGAGGTTAGGATTATACTGATTTTATTGGAGTAATTTTACTATACTCGCTGATTGTTTAGAAATACTTTTACCATATCCTTCAGGATATTTATTGAAACTGCTTATCGCGCAACTTTGCTGTTCAACTTAAACTTACATTTTTTTTAATAATGTGCATAGATATTATTACATTATGTTTTTGCAACTTCCATTGTACCTATGAATTTTATTGGTATGTGAGGGGAGGACTTGTTTGGAAATGGCTGATCAACATTACTAGGTCAACCATTTCTCTAATTATTGCTGGTGGTTGCCTGTTGGGAAATGTGTACTTGCCAAAAATTTATCTTAAAAGAGCAGATTTTTGTTGAATGCGCATAATCACGCTTACGAAAATGCACTAAAAGGTACTTTTTAGTGCCAACAGTTTTTGTGTGCACAAAGTAGGAGTGGTGAGGGTAGAGAGGAAGGAAGGAAACCGTAAACTGAAATTTATCTGCGTGACTTGGTTTTTACTGCTAGGCCTACGACTCACGAAAAAGTTGTTTGTTAGCTATTCAATGAGAAGCGAACACTGCAGTGCTTGTAATATTCACAATACAAAATTTCGGATCTTCCATACAGTCTACAATAAATAAAAACTAATACTGGATAAATCGCAAAAAAGAGAACGCCAGTAGGGGAAGTTATCCCCACTCACATGAAATGTGCATTCGACACAACACTCGCGTAGTGTGTCTGGTGAGCTAGTAGGGGAAAAGTGGAAGGAGTGGTGGGCGGAGCTTCTACGTTCTGTTTAATGCGATTTTACCCAAATATTTTACCTGAACCAAAAGTATAATAAAAGTTCAATGGCCAAACTATTACCTTTGTACTCCACTTATATGCCGTGCATATATGAATCTGTGAGAGGTTAGATTAGATTGGCTTGGCTTAGCTTAGCTTAGATTAGGCTTTGGAATGCCTTGCATATACGATCGACTGTATGGCCACAAAACATCCCTTATAAATTAAAATATTTTCACTTCCGTAGTTACCAGAATTACCTGTAAGCTACTTTCTCCCTCGACCTACTCCTAGTTTACTTATAATTCTTGTATGAAAGAAATTGCGATATTTAAGACGAACAGGTGGGTCATACACGTGCCTAGAGGAAGAATCTCAAGACAATCCTAGTAATCTCTTATATTTATTCTATGCGCGGTAACCGTTTTCTGCAATATTACTTGTTATTCGAGATAAATAATTTTCACATTCCTCGGCCTTGTATTACTTAAATAATTCCCTCAACCCACCCACTAACCTTTTCCCATACCTCGGCATAGTGTCAGCTATTCTCTCATTTAACCAATAAAGAAACAAAAATCAGACGTCAGTCCCATGTGTGGTGTGGAACGATATCGCAGATTGACCTAAGACACGAATAGGGAATATTTCATAAACTGTTACATTAGCGTACTGTGTGAGACTATAGTATGCGACTCTGCTCATTAGTACATGAGACGTGTTTGAGAGTGAGGAAGTACTGAGAATTGATCAGAGGTGGTATGAGGGAATGACGTAAGCCATGCAACATGTATAATATGAATGAAAATGTTTTGCTTTTAAACATGGTAGGCCTAATATTTATACCATTATACATAATACTGTTACACGCAAACTTTCATAGTCCAAAATCATGGAGTTGCTGAAAAATCGAACATCAAGAAATGTACGAATATATGTGTGTGTGTATTTTTTTTTTTTTTTTTTTTTTTGCAATTAAGATTTATATCATAGCATAAAGTTTCTACAGTGTCAGAGTTTTCTAGACCTGCTTGTCACATAAGCGGTCCTGATTCGAGTCCCAATCAGGCCTGGGACTGTCCATTGAAAAAATTCATCTAGTGACACTTGTGGTAGGACAATTACTTAGAGCTGCGTTTTCTCTGGGTTCTCCCGTTACTCCATATTAGGTATCAACATCATTGTCTTCATACCATATCATTCCCCAGTCAGTGGGATTGCCTGGTCGAAACCTGGAAACTCAGCGAATCTTAGTGTAATCAGCTGGTCAGCTCCGCAAATAGGAATTATATAGAATGGATACTGAGCGAATTTTCTGTTCAGTTTTTCTGTGTTCATGTGCTCCGTTGGTGTTTAGTTCCACTTACAAGTGATAGAGGTTAGTGTAATTCAGCACATGCCAGAGTCCGTGGATATCCAGAGTACAGCAATCATATGCGCCGAAAATGTCGGCAAATTGTCGTATACAGTAGTATCGGGAATGAATGTACCGGTAGCCTAAATTGAAGTCTGATATCTTTAATTTTAAGGACCACGGCACGGACACTGGCCTAAATTGAGTTTTACTTGAAATGTTTCTACCTCAAGTGTGTTGAAATGGAATAACAGTGGCATTCGACTGTTTTTTTTTTGTAGTAGGTTATTTTACGACGCTTTATCAACAGCTTAGGTTATTTAGCGTCTGAATGAGATGAAGGTGATAATGCCGGTGAAATGAGTCCGGGGTCCAGCACCGAAAGTTACCGAGCATCGACTAGCTGATAGCGCTACTCTGGCACACGCAAGTGTTCCTCGATAATAATTGAATACAAGAGTTGGGACACAGGATCCAAACATCGCCTACCTTGTTGCATAATCCATTAACGACTTTGCTTCCAATAAATTCAAGTTAACATCTTTTCTTATTTCTCAGTGATAAACTAGCTGTAATAATTTTTATGTTTTTTATATATAATAAAATTATATTATAAAATAATATACATTAAAAATTATCTATTAAATTCGTTTAATATTTATATACAATATATAGGCACATGGTTTTATTTCTTATAGGAGTTTTGTTTTTCCATTTTCAGCACTATCAAATCATTACATATTTTAATTGTGATGCTGTTAACGTCTCAACTCTCATTGTAAAGGGACTCTAGACATTACAGATAATGACGGATTTATTATTTCATCAGTACATAATGTACCTAGATGTATTAATTGTATGTGTTATATTTCCACTGTGTCGACTGGTAGCTGGTGTGATGTCAGCGCCAACTCTAGGGAGAAAGCAGAATCTCATGCTCAAGCTGGTTTGAAGGTCATTGAAATCAGTCATGCTACATCAAAGGTACCGACATGAAGTGTCCATACTTATAATTCCTATATGGTGGTCAGCTGGTGTGGGTTGGGAATATGCCCTGTTGGAGGTCAGTATACCTATATAGCACAGCTCACCACTGAGTCCTTTGCATCACTATCCATCACGACAGCACCTAAGATCATCATCGTCGTCATAAGCAGCAGCAGCAGCAATCACAATTTTGGTCCAATTTGGCTTGTTCCACCTCCAAGTTACATTAGTTGTGATATCTGTAACATTATTTAAATTTCCCTATTATTGATCGTTCCAACTTGTCTTAGGACACCCTACACTTCTGTATTGCTGTGTATATTTTTGTATTTCTTTTGGTAGTTGTTATTTTCCAGTTTTTGATGTGGGTCATTTCATGTGAAGTGACCCACAAGTAGGAAAATAATAATTTTTTTTTAATGGTATTGTGCTGTATACCATTTGAAGCTAAATTAATGGGGAACATTAAAATGGTAATTATTTCAATAATGTTCTTTTCATGCTTGCATAACTTCTCCATGGAATGTGGGTAATTGTGAGAAGAAAAATTTGTACAGTCAACAGCTCTGAATTTGTCCTCACAGTAGACGATTCATGCTAATGCCACATGATAATAAATACTATAGTTACGTAAAACACTATTTTTCAACACCAGAAATGAGAATATAAATTTCAAAATGGTCTTGATATGTTGTCATTTAATGCCACATAGAAAATGCAGAAAAACTTTCATAGTTGTTCAATTTAGTGTATATTCTTCAGACTTCAGAAAGATGCAGTTAAAGATATGTTTTACAAATTTTAACAAGAACTTGGGTCATTCCAATGTAACAAACGTTACATTCTTACATGGACTTGAACACTTGAAATTTTTCTTCAGTCAACTACAGACCAGAGCAATGCTTTGGAACATACCTGGTAATAGAGGATAATGTGAAGATTATATAGTACCAAAAATATGTGATGGCGCGTGTTCTTGGGTTTACAGTTTGAAAAAATGTAACAAACATTACATCAAAGGACATGGATTCTTAAGTTGTGGAAGACTGTTGTGATTCTCTGTTCTTACAATGTTTTATGTCAGGTAAAAAAAATACAGCTTGAATCTAGGAAAATTGCAGAACTAAATGACATAAACATTTTTAATTCTAGAGATGTATGTTACTTGAAAATAATTAAAAACTTAGAGTAACAAATGTTACAACAGTGTAACAAATGTTACAGAGTCAGAATTGAACAGTTTGTAAAGAACATCCTAGTGATAATTTAAAAAAAAAAAGATCAGTTTTGAGAGTACAATAACTTTCTTACTCAACTAGCACAGTAAAATTTGTGTTGAAAATAAATTTTCCCCTAACTTACTTACTGTAGGCAATGTGCTTAAAACCAGGTCTGGGTGTATTTCATCTATATCGTCATTTGTTGGCTACACAAAGTAAGTGTTCTTTTCTTCTCTTCTTCTCGTGAACTGTACACTACACATTACTCACACAATTGAGAAGGATTATGTGTCCGACATTATATTGTCCAGTTTTGGGTAATGAATCAATAAGTAGTCACCAACTGATAGTTCTGAAAATTTTGAATTCATGGCATGTTCAATGGAATGAGTAGATTTTATAGGATTGCTTGTTTCTTCCTGCGTTTCTTTTATTTTATGTTTCTTAAATTGTTCAACATCTCCAGTATTTGAGAAGAGCCCAACTGTGTTTTGTGCAGCAATTTTCACACATTGGGCTTGTTGGATTCCTATCACTGGCAATGCACTTTTCCATTCTTCTACATATTTTGCAGCAATTGAGTCAATTTTACCAGCAGGGACATGAAAACAATGTATATTGTAAATGTTAGATTTTGTGAGTCATAAAATTGCTCAGCATTTTGCACGGTAGCATTTCCTTACAGAACTTGCTTCCATACACTCCACTTAAGGGTAGCTCCAACATCATCGTGTGGGCCCTTACCATTGGTAAGACTCGTAGTTCCACTCAACATTACATCCTAGAATTTTAGATAATGTGCACAAGTATGATATTGCCTTTCGGTTTTTAAAATGTCCACAGAAGTTATAGGAGACTGCTTTAATGTAGGTAAGTAGTTTAGTAGGATTTCATTGAAAGCAGCAACTTAAGCAGTGCCATGGTTCTGTGTATCACTAATGACTGCTAAACATATTGTTGTGACATCAGTAGAAGATTTTCGGAAATAGCAAACTGCAGTATAGATTGTTGTTGATGTTTCAGCTGATGTGTGTGTGCATTGTGCTGCCATAACTGCATTCTGAAATTTTGCTGCATAGTTCTCAGCAAAATCTGTTAGGAGAATCAGCTGTCTTGGATGATTTTTGATTCTGCTGTTCCCTTCATTGTCTTCTTTTATTGTATATGTGATTGGATAGTTGTTAGCTGATTCTTGAAAGAAGTGGAGATTTCATTTATAGACATATCTTTTTGAACCAGATGTCCACCTTTCCATTGCTTGGTGTGAACCTCATCACAGTCATCATCAATTTTTGTAATGAACATGGATTCAATATCTCCACATTTTTGGCAACTTCTTTTCATACAGTTCTTATTTTTAGTTTGACAAACTGTTTCTTTTAGAAGCTCCTGGATGGTTTTTGGTTTTTCACTCCTTTCTAGAGCGCTGCTGAAATCATTAACTGCATATTTTCACAGTAAGGACAGTAGCACATTATCTGATCCTTATCAGAGACCAACCTGTCATGTTTCGATCACATTTCACAAAATTTTGATAGACCAGTCTTTACATTTGGATTCTGCTCTTGAAAATGATACATAAGGAGCCTTTTTTGCATATATTCTTTCTTTCCATTCTCGCGTACTATAATATCTTTGTTTCAGGGAGTTGGCTGGAAACATCGTCACATTCATAAAAATCCTTCACCATTTGCATAGTATCTGCAGTAATAGACAATGTAGAAGATGTGGAATGTTTTGGTAGCTGTACTAATAGATTGAATGATTCGGCAAGCTTTCTTACTACTGCTATTTGTTGTCGAGGACTCCTTGGAAGGTTTCTTTGTGCTCTTTTTATATTCTTTTCAAAAGAATTTGCACTCTTATAAGGACTTCTTCTTGAAGGACTGTCTTTCGAAATACATGAATTTAAAAATCTTGCTTTTTGTCTTTCATGATATTCTTCTACTCGCTGCCTAGTGGCTTCTCTTTCGGCAGATTTTTTCGATTTTGATTTTGACTTTTACCTAAGTTTCCTCTTAATATATTACGATACTTTTCTAGTCTCTCTTGAGTTTTTTCTCTGTGTATTCTAGCTCTATACTCACGCATTCTCTCAGCAGCAGATTTCGGAATTTTTTTCATTCTGAAATGCATATATGGCCTGTCAGACATGAAAATACACTAAAACACGCCTTATTTTAAATATAGGCCTGCCAAACATAGGCCATTAATCAATAATTTCATGTATTACATCTGATTATCTTATTATTTTTTGTGTAACAAATGTTACCACATTGATATGTAATGTTTGTTACTATTGAATATAATGTTTGTTACACAGAATTTATATAAAATTATTGTTTTGAAAAATCAGAATGTCCAGTATTTATGTAGATTACATGAGGAAGTAAGATAAACAGAGTTTTATTTTAAAATAAAAACAGTTTTTTAATTATGAAATAAAATTGATACTGTTTGTAACAAATGTTATGAAATCTAATATTTCTTTTAACAGTGGATAACTACTTTAATAGATTATATTTCCACTCAATGTTACTACATAGAGGCACTGAAACAATTACTTTTAAAGGTAATATAGCACTAACTTCATGGAATTTAATATTCTGATAACTACGTCCTAAAATCAAATGACATAATCTTACCAGAAATCCTCTGTAGCAGCCATGTCAACTTTGCTTGTTGGGAAGAAACAAATTATGACGCCAAAATTGAAATTATACCGTGCTGCAGGGCCACCGAGAAGGGGGGCAAAGGGGGCAAGTGCATATGGGCCCGTCAGATTAAGCGAGTCTGATTACTTTTTATTATCACGAATAATTATTCACAGATACATACCAGTACTATAAAATTTTGTAAGAACATTGTTACATGAATCTGACATATTAACCAACAGTAGTACAATTAATACAAATTATCACTTCATTATGTAAATGTTTAACTTTTATATAATAGAATATCGGTTTCCCACGCTAACAATCATCGACACGACACTTGAGGGCTCCGGGATTTGTCTGAAATATGTTCCAGTCACTTGTACCAAACACTTTCAATTGGCTTGTCCTCTTAACTACCAACTCCTGCCAGCGCACTGCAATATGCTAGTGGACTCTCCCAAATCCAAGCCGGAGGATTACGTTTCCTTTTCAGCAGAGCCTACATAGTACGTTTCGTGACGAAACTTTCGTCTTTTCGTTGTCATTTTTCTAGTAAATTCTGTTCATTAGTGTTACCAGTGGACAATGGACAAGTAGAAGCAAGTTGGGAGCTGAGAGGCCCAAGGAGAGACAGAAAAATTGGAAGATATTAAGAAAGGGAGTAGAACTTTGACGTTTGTGTGAAATTGAGCGACCTTGGAAAACTGAAAAGTAGCAGACAAATTGCGTCATTGAATGTGTTGTTCGAAAACAAGAGCCTTTCCAAAAACAGTATTACAGTATTTTCAAAACTCAAGGATGGAGAATGTGTTCCCAGAGACTGGCTAGTGTGGAGTGAAACAAATCAGGGAAAATAGTGCAGTGACTGATTTGTTTCACTCCACACTAGCCAGTCTCTGGGAACACATTCGTCATTCTTGAGTTTTGAAAATAATACTGTAAAAGCTCTTGTTCCGTCACTTAGAAGGTTATTAGGCAGTTTGGAGGTACTTTTTCTAACAACACATTCAGTGACAATTTGTCTGCCACATTTTAGTTTTCTAAGGTCACATGTTATTTGCCATGACTCAGAGTTGGGAACTCTGTGTGTAAATTTGTTTCACTTGCACATATTAACATATCATTTTTACTATTGTTTGCTTGTTCTGATTCAATACTATTGTTATCAGATTTTTTTTCTAGAAAGCCACAGCCATCAGTATTCGCTTCTAAGTGTGAACTGTCTTCATTTTTGACAACCTCAACAGACGAGGTTGAGTTGGTTCATTTTCTGCACCTTCACTAGCAACGCTCAATTTCACACCAACTTCAAACAAAATGAAGGAAATAAAAATGTATTCAGAGTAACAATGTGTCAAGAAAGACTGAGTAATCTTGGCCTCCTTAGTTTGGAGAGCGATCTTGCTAGTTCTTTAAATTTTGATGATATAATTGATGATTTTGCATCACTGAAGTCAAGGAGAGTTGTTGTTGGCCTGCAAATCGGAAATTACAGCTGTTTAAGAATAGTGTTTTATGAAAACGAAACGAAACAAACGACAATGAAAAGACGAAAGTTTAGTCACGAAACATACTATATAGGCCTACTGAAAAAGAAGCATGATGAATATAATATATTGTGCTAATATGATGTTTTGCTAAAAGTTTTCAATGTAACAAAAGTGTATATTTTTAGATTCTTATCTATGTATGGGGTTATCTTTGATTTATTTTGCAAATAATTATTATGGCCAGAATAATTGGTAACTTGTCCTTTTTAACTTTTTTTTTTCAACGGGGCCCGACCACAATATTGCTCAGGGACCCATAAATCCTGTCGGCGGCCCTGCTGTGCTGTATAAAGTCAATGTATTGCAGAACTTTTTAATGCAAAAGAATAGTTTTGTCGATTAAATATAAAATTTTGTCTTTATGTCACTTATCTTGTGAAATGACCCATTTTGCTCGATAAATTGTGAAGTAATGTACTAAAATGCGTTGTGGGTATGGCAGTACATTTATGGATCATATTCCTTAACAGCCTATTAATTAATTTTAAATTATTCCTCCTGTTATACCTATTGAGCTAGTATGTTTTTATTTTGTTAATGAGTAAAATATAATTTGGACATGAAGTTACTCTTGAAATCTATAGGTTTTGCTGTTCTTTCATTGTATTTGATCTGAATTGACAATATCATCAAAAGAGAGGGTGAGGTAATTTAGATGAAAATTGAAACATAAGGACAAATATGAAGGGATGGGAAGGGGGGGAGAATCAGTGAAGGGAAAGGACATAAGTAATATTATTACAGAATGATGCAAAAGTTAAGAAATTGAAATTGCATGGAAGATAGATGCAGAATGTCAAAAAGTCGTAGAAATAAAAGCAGACAAACCTGGTTTAACCCCTTATAGAGGTTCTAATTAATCTTTAGAAAGGCTCTAAGTAAAGTGAAGAAGAATTTGCCAGCAAGTCAAGAAAAAGGCAGCAGTTGTACACAAATTAATGCTAGACTAATTTACTGATATTGAAAAAAAAAAAAAGGAAGAAATATTCAAGAAATGTTAAGAAAAGGCATGAGTAATGACACGGAAGAAAGAGTTGTGAATTTCTTTGTTAAGGATATGCTCGCCAGGCCACAATATCCAAAGTTTGTATGAATGTGCCAAAGAAGTGATACAGTGTTCAAGTTCTCTTTTGTTCAGCAGAAGATGTGAATTCTTTATTGGCAATGTTGGATGCAAGATGGAAAAATGCCCAACCTATTCCTAAATTGCATAGTCATTCTTTATCTTCCTCAAAGAAGGTGTGATTAAAGTTACGACAACTAAAGGAGAAAATCCAGTAGTACCTAATCCTTTGCCGAAAATGTCCTAATGAAATGTTATGTAACTCAATTTCATCTCAGTCTTTCATCAGCTGTGCATTTGGTATGTACATGTCAATTTGTATCAGTAAGTTTGAATGTTAATGAAAAGACTCGAAATATGAAGAAAGAGTATGCTGTAGTACTGAAAGTTGGTATGGAAAGTGAATATGTGATCCTTAAATATAGATGGATTCTATGTGTTACATACTGACATTCAGAATACAGTTTTCTATAAAAAATCTTGTTTAAAATATATGATACATTTAATAAATTAAATTTGACCATACGGTGTAAAAAAAGAAACTATTGGAGGTTGTTACTTTAGAAAATGCATTTCAGAAACAAAATTTGTGTCCTATATTGAATGTAGTATTTTCCTTAAGTATGACATAAATGCAAACTCGTTTTATACTTGACCATGTTCTTTCTCAATTTCTCTAAAAGTTCAGCTCGAAAATTGTTTTCAAAAAATCCAGTTGGAGAGGGTTTTAGCTTTCATGTACAAAAAACCAAATTCACTTATACTTAATATTAAATGAGTTATGGTGAAAAAAGTAGTGTGTTATGTACTGACATTTCTGAATTTTATACTGGTGATTATTATTTTGCTGTGTTCCTAAAGAAATAAAGTAATAGCTAAGTGCAAATGCCTAGTATAATATATTTTAAGAAAATACAAAATGTATATTCAATATGCTACCTGTGAAATGGAACCCAGAAATTATTGTAAATTATAAATTTAATGTTATACATCTGGATAACAGAGAGGGTTTGGAATTGAACGGGGTACATCAGCTGCTTGTCTATGCGGATGACGTGAATGTGTTAGGAGAAAATCCAAAACAATTAGGGAAAACAAGGGAATTTTATTTGAAGCAAGTGAAGAGATAGGTTTGGAAGTAAATCCTGAAAAGACAAAGTATATGATTGTCTCGTGACGAGAATATTGTACGAAATGGAAATATAAAAATTGGAAATTTATCTTTCGAAGAGCTAGAAAAATTCAAATATCTGGAAGCAACAGTAACAAATATAAATGAGACTCTGGAGGAAATGAAACACAGAATAAATATGGGAAATGCCTGTTATTATTCAGTTGAGAAGCTTTTATCATCCAGTCTGCTGTCAAAAAATCTGAAAGTTAGAATTTATAGAACAGTTCTATTACCTGTTGTTCTTTATGGTTGTGAAACTTGGACTCTCACTTTGAGAGAGGAACTTAGGTTAAGGGTGTTTGAGAATAAGGTGCTTAAGAAAATATTTGGGTCTAAGAGGGATGAAGTTACAGGAGAATGGAGAAAGTTACACAATACAGAACTGCACGCATTGTATTCTTCACCTGACATAATTAGGAACATTAAATCCAGACATTTGAGATGGGCAGGACATGTAGCACGTATGGGCGAATCCAGAAATGCATATAGAGTGTTAGTTGGAAGGTCGGAGGGAAAAAGATCTTTGGGAAGGCCGAGACGTAGATGGGAAGATAATATTAAAATGGATTTGAGGGAGGTGGGATATGATGATAGAGACTGGATTAATCTTGCTCAGGATAGGGACCAATGGTGGGCTTATGTGAGGGCGGCAATGAACCTCCGGGTTCCTTAAAAGCCAGTAAGTAAGTAATGTTATACATCTAATATCAGAAAATATAGAATTGAAATTATAAATCATTGCTTGAAGAACCAGTGCATAGAAAATTTTGATAATTGTGCCCATGGGAATCACAACTCACAATCAGTTACTTTTCCTCTTCTATCTGTTGCGCTTCAGATGTTCTTACACTTGTAACACGTACAAGCTTATCAGTCACAGAAATGCACTTCACAATGCTGCTTTGACCTGTAAGTTAAGTATATGAAACTACATCTTGGCCTTCACTCTGTCACTGAGATAAAACAACACACACACGTCCATTACACCATTATATACTGCAGAAATCCATTAGCAGGAAGCTCATCAAAAAGTAAAATACATGACTATTTCACACGTAATTTTTTACATTATCCTGTTGAATTTGTGGACCTTTCTTATTGACTCAACACATGGAACACACTATTGTGTTTAAAGCTAACACTCTTGCATAATGAACTTTCTGAATTCTTGGTACAGGTGAAATGTGTGCCCACCTTTTATCCAGAAACTTTTTTGCAGCTTCTATATCAGCTTGAAACACTTCGTGGATATTAATACTACCAATTTTTGCTCACAACTTGGACAAATTCTTTAGAGTTTTGTATTGTATATTTCCAGATTTTGCAGCCAACCATGCTATCCTTTTTACATGCCCTCCAATAGAATCTACTGCCCCTTTCCTGTGATACGATTCAAAGAAGTGTCGAGTTGGTATAGCATTGGCCTTCAATCCCCAAGGTTGCGGGTTCGATCCCGGGCCAGCTCAATGGCATTTAAGTGTGCTTAAAGTCAGTTGATTTACTGGCATGTAAAAGAACTCCTGCGGGACAAAATTCTGGCACATCTGGTGACGGTGATATAACCTCTGCAGTTGCGAGCATCATTAAATACAACATAACATTTCAAAGAAGTGCCATTCTACAGGAAATCCAAATATTTCAGACAAGTACATCATATAGGTTAAGGTAAACTTCTGCTTGAAATGGCTTGCAGCCCCATCAGAAAAAAATGTTGACTTGTTTTAGGTTGGGAAGAATTTGAATCATTTCTGAAAAAAATTGTTCTTATGCAAATGTCAACAGTATACTTATGTGCCAGATAATCAGAAACAAGAGCAACGGACTGTGTTTGACTCTCACTATCACACTCCCTTTTAAACCAAGCAACAGCTGTAAAAATTGAGATCTGACAATTGTTCAATTGGGCAGCCTGTATCTCGTCTTGTTCCGTGCAGGTATAGTTTTCAGAAAAGTAAATTTGTATTAATGGCTTCATTATTGTCAACATTTTCTCGAGAACATTTAAATGTTTGTGATTGCTGTCTTTTCACATACACGTGGTTCAGGAAATGGGGAAGATGATCAAGCAGCTGTTCTATGCAAATCAATGACAGAACCTTCTTTCCCCTCAGTTTGGGCTCTTCCACCACTTATTGTCCACGGATTTCACTCACATTATTAATTAGCATGTTTGCCTGTTATGTCTATTTCACATATGTGGGTACTTCTCACAGTCTAATTGCATACATTCACTTCTATCCTGATCACATACCGCTTGAGCTATAAACTTGTGAAACTCAATCTCAAAAGATACATGCTTCTTGTGCAAAGCTTTGAGAAGAAATTTGTTTTCTTGTATTATGCAGGTACATACATTGTGGGGAATGTCACACTGTAGACTCACATAAGCAAAATGTAGTTCTGCAAATTTAGAAAAAACTCACACGCATAAAATGATCACTGTTCTCTAGAAATAGTGCATGTGCTTCTTTCACTGACACCAATAAATATCTAATGCATACGTCTTGGATTTCACCATTTCACCTTTCGAAATCTTCTCCCCCAGGAGCTTGGTATGCTATCGTATCATCCTCATAGAAAAGGAGAATTGCCACTGGTGTAGCTCAGTCGGCTAAGGCACTTCCCTGGCAATCTGGAGTTGCACTTGGGCTCAGGTTCGATCATCAATCCTATCTATGCTAAAACATCTAGTAGTTGATACAGTGTCGTTAAATAACCAAGTAAAAAAAAAACAGGAGAATTACTTAGTTGAGGTTGCTTCTTCTAATCGAAGATACAAAATGGACCAACCGTGTTCATTGTTGACCAGTATTTCAAAATTTGCAACATTTTTCTGGTTTCAGATATTTTATGCATGTTAATTGTGGTTCTACTTTGCCTACTATGAAATTAATACTGGCTTATTTTCTAGGGGGTGAAGTGTCTTAACATGACTCATCTCTTCCTCACATTGACTTACGCACTTTCTTGTCTGGGGAATGAATTTCTATTGCTAAAAAAGAGAGATTTGGGGTCTTATAAAGTCCAATTTAGCACTTTCAGGAGTTTATATAAAATTAATGTATGTATGTATTTATTCACACTGCAATGGGTATATACCCGGTGGCAGTGGTAACTAATTACTCAATAATGACAATAATAAACTTATTAATTAAAAATACAATTAATAATGATACTAATAATTAATACTAATAATAATAATAATAATAATAATAATAATAACAACAACAACAACAACAGGGAATATACTAAATTAAATGAAACGATCACTAAAAATAATATTTGAAATATTCTAATTTAACAATTAATAATAATTTTAATTTTAGTAAAATTTCAGTTTTAGGTGGAATGTATGTACAGTTGTCAAAAAAAAAGTGGCCGCACTCGTGAACAGCGAATATTTTCAAAGTCCACTTCGGGTCACGGCGATGTTACACGATGCATGTGCTTGTACAAGCAGTTCCGGAACTATGAAAGTGTTCCATATCTGCGCCTCATAGACCAGCGGTAGAGTGCTTGTTTAATGATTCAAAGGTTGCATTCTTCAAGTTTTCATTTTATTTTTAATCGTTCTTTAGCGATGAAAATTATATTCAAATTATCATTTATATCCAGTTATCGTTCTTTATGGATATCACGTTATTTATATTTTGTTATCGTTCTTTAGAGATATGAATAAAATTCAAGTCATCATTTGTATTCTGTTATCGTTTTATAACGATATGAATAATAATTATTATTATTGTATCTCCAATGGGGGTTAGCCCTATTTTACATAGGCTATGTATGTTAGGGCTATAGTTTAATACACAGAAAAGATAAGCATAAAGAGAAATAGAAAAGAAAATTAAATTAGCTTACGCGATGTAAACAAAACCTAAACAATCTGTAAATTAGGCATTGCTATTGTAAAACAAATATCAGTTATCAATTTGAAACATACAAAAACATTAACAACACATACGTAACTCTTCTATAACACAAATATGCAGCTTTCCGTACCATACATCATAAATTAATACACAATAGTCACACAAACACAATCTTCTATAACACAAATATGCAGCTTTCCCTACCATACATCATAAATTAATACACAATGGTCACACAAACACAATCAAACTATAATTACGACATTGCGACGACATCAAGCATCCCATAACTGACTCACATACATAACAAATCAAGCATCCATTGCAACACATACACTTCAACATAGTAACCACACTTTTAAAAGTTACAAATTTGGCTCCAAGAAGAATAAATAGGACACTGTTACTAATTACTATTCTTCTACAATTTCTTAAATATGTCTGTAATAAATCTGTGAAATTCCGATATGAATAATATTCACGTTTTTTATATTGTTACCATTCTTTAGCGATATAAATAATATTCAAGTTATCATTTATATTCTCTTTTCCTTCATTAGCATTATAAAATAATATTCAAGTTATTTATATTGTTATTGTTCTTTCGCAATATAAATAATCTGTATTTTATGTAATTATTATAACACAAATAACCCATCTTTCTTTGTAAAATACTGTAGGTTATTTTATTTAGATAATTAAATACGTATTATATAATATATTAATTAAACAAACCGATATTTATCATTTATATTCTGTTATCGTTCTTTAGTGATACTGTATAAATAATATTCAAGTTATTTATATTGTAATAGTTCTTTAGCGATATAAATAACATAAATTTAATATTAGGTTTGGAAAAATCCAGTTGCAGAATACTGGTTTTGGTTTTTTTTTTTCGCATTATTACATTATACTATCTTGAACCACAATAAAATGAAAAGGAGTAACGAGGAATTGAACCTGAGACGTTGACATCTAAATTCCGACGTTCGTCCACTGAGCTACGAGGGCAAAAGTGTGGAAACATTTTTGGAAAAATTGGCTCAATCACACTCTAAGATTTTCTGATGATTCGTAGAAGCTAGTCCAGGATGTGGGGGGCAAAGGCTAATTGAGATTTCCCGGTCTCTGATTGGGTCAAACATCATGATAGAATTAATATTTAACCCTTGCCGTGACTTTCGGTGAAGTCCGGAGGGCCCAATTAGTCAAATCCACTCTCCTCATCTCCACGCTTGGGCCCCCTGGAATTTAATAAGATGCGAAAGAGATAGTGGTGTACGGAAAGCAATGGGATGTTACCGCATTTAGACCTATCCTTCCCAAGCAGCTTTCCGTACCATACATCATAAATTAATACACAATAGTCACACAAACACAATCTTCTATAACACAAATATGCAGCTTTCCCTACCATACATCATAAATTAATACACAATGGTCACACAAACACAATCAAACTATAATTACGACATTGCGACGACATCAAGCATCCCATAACTGACTCACATACATAACAAATCAAGCATCCATTGCAACACATACACTTCAACATAGTAACCACACTTTTAAAAGTTACAAATTTGGCTCCAAGAAGAATAAATAGGACACTGTTACTAATTACTATTCTTCTACAATTTCTTAAATATGTCTGTAATAAATCTGTGAAATTCCGATATGAATAATATTCACGTTTTTTATATTGTTACCATTCTTTAGCGATATAAATAATATTCAAGTTATCATTTATATTCTCTTTTCCTTCATTAGCATTATAAAATAATATTCAAGTTATTTATATTGTTATTGTTCTTTCGCAATATAAATAATCTGTATTTTATGTAATTATTATAACACAAATAACCCATCTTTCTTTGTAAAATACTGTAGGTTATTTTATTTAGATAATTAAATACGTATTATATAATATATTAATTAAACAAACCGATATTTATCATTTATATTCTGTTATCGTTCTTTAGTGATACTGTATAAATAATATTCAAGTTATTTATATTGTAATAGTTCTTTAGCGATATAAATAACATAAATTTAATATTAGGTTTGGAAAAATCCAGTTGCAGAATACTGGTTTTGGTTTTTTTTTTTTTTCGCATTATTACATTATACTATCTTGAACCACAATAAAATGAAAAGGAGTAACGAGGAATTGAACCTGAGACGTTGACATCTAAATTCCGACGTTCGTCCACTGAGCTACGAGGGCAAAAGTGTGGAAACATTTTTGGAAAAATTGGCTCAATCACACTCTAAGATTTTCTGATGATTCGTAGAAGCTAGTCCAGGATGTGGGGGGCAAAGGCTAATTGAGATTTCCCGGTCTCTGATCGGGTCAAACATCATGATAGAATTAATATTTAACCCTTGCCGTGACTTTCGGTGAAGTCCGGAGGGCCCAATTAGTCAAATCCACTCTCCTCATCTCCACGCTTGGGCCCCCTGGAATTTAATAAGATGCGAAAGAGATAGTGGTGTACGGAAAGCAATGGGATGTTACCGCATTTAGACCTATCCTTCCCAAGAAAAACTGCAAACATGAACAAAGGAAGCTTTTAATAGAAGAAAAAGGATCTTCTGCGGACCTCTGGAAAAAGAACTAAGGAAGAGACTAGTGAAGTGCTTTGTGTGGAGTGTGGCATTGTATGGGGAAGGAACATGGACATTACGACGAAATGAGAAACAAATTGAAGCATTTGAAATGTGGATATGGAGAAGAACGGTGTGTATGTGTGTGTAGTGGACAGACAGAATAAGAAATAAAATTGTGTTTGAAAAAGTGAGTGAAGAAAGAATGATGCTGAAACTGATTAGAAAGATAAAAAGTATTTGGTTGGGTCTCTGGTTGAAAAGAATAATAGACGACATTAGGATATGTGGATCATATGCGGAGACTAAGAGGAAGGCAGAAAATAGGAAAGATTGGAGATTGCTGGGTTTGCAATGAAAGACCTGCCAATGGTCAGAACACCTATGTATGTTCAGAATGCCTGGAATATCGTGTCTAAGAACAGTCGCTATTTGCAAAGACTATCAATTCCATGCCCACTCGACTGCAAGATGATCGATATAAGAGGAAGGTAGACTAAATATTGAATTGTGGCTTTTTGTTTTGTTTTTTTTTTAACGCTTAATTGTTTGAATTTTTTAAGGCTGACGCCAGTAAATTTGTTTTGTTTATGCGACGAAAGATATTTTTATTGAGAATAAAATCTTTTTTCTTTCCATTTGTAGCCACAATATCATAATGATAAAGTCATGGCATAATATATTAATGAACCTGATGTTAATTACTAAAATAATCGTAAAAGAGAAAGGAGACATGTATAGTTTGTCTCTTTCAAAAACAGAACAAAAAAGAACATAAAAAGCACGAGGTTGTGGTCGAACACAGGACCTCATGAATAAGAGGCCTGAACGCTACCATTACGCTATCGAATAATACACAGAATACTTCAATTATAACTGTAGATATCAGACAACTTGGTCCAACAACATGTAACATCGCCTGTCTCCGAATTGTAGCGAAGATACCCGAAGGGAACTTTGTTTCAGGAGAGCGGCCACTTTTTCTTTTGACAGCTGTACAAAGAACTGGTGGTGGCAATGAGTATTACTGAACTGAAGACTTAGGTTATATTGGTGAAAGAGGCTGATTGGTGATTGGTCAGTTTCATTTCGCATAATGGGCGTGCACTGATGCGAAAACTAATTTGTAAATTCTCGCCTAACCTGAAAAACCAATCACTTTTATGCTAGGATGTACTTTTCCAAACGAACTTCGGTGATGCAGACCAATGATGCGAGGTAATACAACATATGTCAAAAAGTAAGCACATAGCGGCTGCATTGTGTGTTTTGTCGAGACAATTCTTATAGGAGAATCATCATCATCCTCATCTTCCAACGTTCCAAAACACTCAGATTATTATTCAGATTTATATAAAGCACTTTTTTCAGCTAATGTTCCCCTTCATAAGGTGAACAATCGCAAGCTCAGGAAATTTCTTACTAAATATGCGAATGTAAGTCCTCCTGATGAGTCGAAGCTAAGGAAAAATTATCTTCCAAAGTGCTACGATGAAACATTACAAAACATTAGGTCTGTATGTGAAAATAAAAAAATCTGGTTATTGACGAAACTACTGATGCCAGTGGTCGAAAAGTGGGAAATGTAATAGTAGGTGTACTTAAAAATGACTAATTATTTCCAAGCAATTTTTCTTGCTAGCCTATAAAGAAATGCCAGCTGCAGATCATGTAACAATAGCTATGCTATTTAATCAATCTTTGGAGATCTTGTGGCCGAATGGTGTGAAGTATGACAATGTAGGCCTATTGCTTTTGGTTACTGACTCCGTAGTGAAGAAAGATGCAGAAGATCTTCGTGTAAGTTACCCTAATGTGATTCATGTAACATGTGTTGTTCACGCCCTGCATAGATTGTGTGAAACTATCCGACCCATTTATCCTAATGTAAACAAGTTAGTGTCCAATGGAAAAAGTTTTTGTAAAATCATCACAGATTGATCTTTTCAAAAAGATAAATCCTGATCTTCCATTGCCTCTCCTACACCTTTAGTTACGCGTTGGGACATCTGGCTTAACGCCGTGTTGTATTATGCAGATCATTTTGAAGCAATTACATCTGTAGTAAGTGAACTGGACAAAGACGATGCCTCTGCAATTGAGATTATTCAGAATTTAATATGTGATACTACTTTCAAATGTGACTTGGCCTGCATATCTGCTAATTTCGGTTTCTTGATTCACTCAAAGAAACTAGAAACTTCTGTAGATTTATTGAGTATTTCAATTAAAGAAATACAGTATGTCGAAAGACAACTTAACACTATCTCAGGTTCTAAAATAGAAGTTCTAAGAAAAAAATTGAAGGATATGTTTCAGGAAAATATGGGCTATCAAACTCTCTGCAAAGTCGCTCAAGTTTTGGAAGGCCAAAACATAAGTGAACTTGATCGTGTGTGTTAGTGATGACCCCTCTTCAAATTTGCAAGGTTAACATTGTCTTCGGAATATGTATGATAAGTACTTTCTTGTGTTAAATTTTAACGTACCTTGTTAACATGTTTCGACCTATTTTCGGTCATCTTTGGAACTGGTTATTGTTGGTCTTGACTCCTCTTGTTTCCTTTACGGGTGCGTTCGTAGTCTAGAGTCAAAGAGTGTATGTGTTTTGAAATTGAGTTGTGTTTTGAGAATATCGTTGGAGTGTGTTAACATCGTGTTATGTAGAACGTTCCTTTTCTTTATATAAGGGATTGCCCTTGGATGATAGGCAAGGATTTGTGATTCACAGTCTGGAGATGACATTGTTGTGCACTGCATCTCCAGTCAGGTTCTGGAGCTTACATCTGATGTTTATCTCCAATTGGTGAGTTTCATTATAATTTTTTCTGGTAAGTTACGAACATTCTGATATTTTTGTTTTCATTTTTAGAAAATATTTTTTCGTTTTAGCACATTTTTTTAATTTTTAGCACATAAAAAATAAATATTTTTAAGTTTTTTAGCACAGAAATCCAGGCCAAATGAAAATGGAGAAATCCATTAAGACAAATAAAACCTGGTAGTTATTTGGAAATCAAACACAGAAACTGAGTGTAAAGAAAATTATGGAAGAATAAAATGAATGACAAAAGTAACAAAATGTTGAAACATTAACTTTTTAGTTAGAAGTAGGACTGAAGATTAAATCTCCATTAATGTTGTGTAAGTGAGTGTAAAGTTCCTGGACATCATAACGAAATTCTTCTGAATCTATATCCTAAAGCAAATTATGAACAATTATACACATTTTCATTGGTACATATCATTGAAGAAATTAAACACTGCTCTGTGTTTATGGATAGACAACTTGGTTTGGTGTGTGAATCATACATGTGTTCGAAGATTGTGGCTTCAGCTATTAGGGTACATTAAATTAATTAGCACTGTTTTCTTTGTGTTATTGGTGTGGAATAGACTTTGGTTCACTTGTATCTCCATAAAGAAATATCAAGACGATTTAAGGTTGGTCAGTGTTCAGTGCAAGGCTCTGAATTGAGAAGTCTGGCTCACAGTCAGTACTGATTGATGACTTGGTTTCAAAGGTCGTCATTAGAACATTAACCTAGTGTTGGGTATCAGATAAGTCTGTATGGCTGCCACGTGATATGAACACACACTGGAATTTGTGACGTCAGGATCTGCACTATTCAGATAGCTGCAAGTTGTTACGCCAAGTGTTGAGTATAGGTCTACGTTCATATAAACTTAGTTTGCTTATTGTGATGTGCAGATACTGGTATTTATATTCTTTAATAAATGGATGTTTTATTCACAACATGGACTAAAAGTTCATGTCATATTTTATGCATTAAACATGAGCTAATTATTAATGCGTACCATCAGATTACAATTTATCTTTTCCAATACAGTGTCTCTTGTGTAGATTATATCACTATATTTCGTCTCATGTTGCATTTCTAGGTGAGTTAATGTCTTGGCTTCATGCCTTCTAAACTGAACCTTGATTTTCTTCTTTTTAAACTGAACAAGTTATAAGATTCATTAAGTTGAGGAAATATATTGGTAGAAAATGTTGCATCGTAACTGTCAAAAATTCTTACAATCTAACAGTGCCACAAACTGGAAGTATTTCTGAGGTTCAAATGTTAACATACAGTAGTTTGAGTCATGACATTGTCCAAAACTTTACAAAATATTCTTGAATACTTGACACTGACCTCTTCATCATTACAGTTTCTCCTTATAGACCTTGGCTCTTCTCTTTCAAATTATCAGTGTCAGATTTTGTCTACATTTCTTCAAATTCCGAATCTCTGATCTTCTGCAATGAGTCAACAAATTAATTTATTTTTCTTTTACAATGAGAAATGTTCAGTGTCAATGCTCTTTTGTAGGATATCAAAGAGTACACGAGAAAATACAAACATTTTAGAGGGCAAGGCAAAATTTTGCTAGGATGGAAAGAAATCTCATGAAGCCTGAAGCTATGTTGGTTTTTTGGCTGAAGAGTCATTCCATGTCAATTCATCCAGACCATGTCACCCACTGTTTCCAGTTTTGCTGAGACTTTGCAAATGTGTTACATACCTCAGTGAATGGCTTCCTTTAAAATCATATTGAAATCCGTGAAGTTGTTGAAGCAGAAAATAGTAATATTGTTATGAATGTAGTTGCATGTCAGCAGTTGGAAAAAAAATTACAAATAACGCCACAGTTTCCAATGTAATCATTGAATGTTAATTAAAGATGGTCTGTAACTGAGATTTATATTGGAGATTATAAAAATTGCACATTTAAAGTACTATGATGCTTTTACCTTTTTTAGGATATTTTTTTTTGCGTTTATTGGAAATTAATTTTTTTTCCAAAGTGCCACACCTTAGAAAATGCTGAAAATTATGTATAGCAATGAGAACATAGTTCTGTATCTGTAGACAAAAGAATTATAATGGGGGGGAAATGATAACTTACTTTTTGGCAGAGAAATATATAAGTGTAAGGCACAACATTTCTCAAAATGTGAACAAAATGTAACTTTCTACAACTGAGACAGTTTGGCTTCAATTCTCTTGTAAGAATATTGGTTTAAAGTACAGGTCCTTCTTGTAGCTGTGCTGACATCAGTTTGGCACAAAATGTTTGAAAATGAAATTTCACAACTGTCATTGTCAGGCCAATAAAATAATGGACAATTCCATATTCTTAGATTCAATGAGCTCTTCAATGGTTGTACTTACTGCATTGTGATTGATATAGCCCCATTTGGGTAAATGACCATTGAGATATCCTAGTAGGGCATGTCGATTTTTTAAAATGTCAAATTCGAAAAATGTAGAGTGCTATGAAGTTGTGACTTTTGGATTTTTCAATATAACATGGTCTTGCTCGGTAAATAACTACATGAAAAATAGTTTTTGTCAAATTTCCAATAATTTATAATTAGTGCTATTTAATACCCCTTATGAAAAAAATAGTGTGTGAAATATTCTAAAAATCATTCAAAGTGATTGCCAAGTACTTGTAGTTTATTTTATAACATTTTTCTTGCTTTATTTTATATGTTTAACAATTTCTATAATTTTGAAGAAATCACTCTGTCAGTGTTACAATGGTATCTAGAAGATTAGGGACATTCATACATATGAGCAGTCTACTTGGAAGTGGTAAAGAGTTATTGCCCCCTGAGCTCCCAACTCTGCAATATGTTTGGAAGTATGGACTACTGCTAAGAGAAAAAGATGGTGAGGATGTCTGAAACTACCCAGCAGCCAGTGTCGAGTTGATCCTAGACAGTGCAGCAGAACTTGAAATTAATGTTTTATTCTTCAAACTCTCAATTGGAGAACCTCTTATACCACTGAGTGACAATGTCGTATAGAACCTGTCTACTGATCAAGCCTGTGGGTATTGGATCATGCAGGCCATAAGGACAGGACAAATTCCTACGAATCTGGCCCTTCTTGAAATTGGTCCAGTGAATCATTCAAGGTGGTTAACAATAACAAACAGGGTTTGGCGCATACGAGTTTCAAAACATGGTCTGAGAGGAAGAACACTCAACTTAAGACTGGTAGTAAAATGCATCATTGAGATCTACTATTTCTGTTGGGTTCTATATCAAAGTTAAACACTCCTAGACAGAAGGGCCACATCACATCTTGTTTCAACTACAATGAGTTTGCCTGCAAAAGAAGGCTGTAGTGGAAGCTGTTTTGTCAACCATCCAGTCCTCGGCATGTTGTGCATTCAGAGAAATAATTGTCTAGACTCTTGTGTGCAAATGACCATGAGGATAGGAAAACCAGTGTCCAGAAGATTATTGACTTGAGGAGTGGAGATGATGACACGCTAGGAGAGATATCTGTATGTCCAACGAAAACACCTTCCATCAACCCCAGTGCTTTGTCCCTGTTGGAGTTGAGAGACTGGTCTGATGGAGTGTATGAACCTCCTTTGACATGCAAACTGACTACAGCAGAAGTAAAGAAGTTCATTGACGAGCCCTTGCAAGTTCCACAGTGATCTTGCCATGGTCAGTCTATAGCGAGATGTGTGAAACAAGTCTCAGAAGCAGCAAGTAGGGCATATACATATGAGAAATGTGAGGGCAACATCAGAGACCAAGAAGTAAGTTGTCGGCTGATGGCCAAAAATGAATCAAAGCAAGACTTGATGAAACTTGTTTAAATATTTTATTGACTGTAATAATACTTTCAAATATAATTTTTATGATAATTAGTAGCGATGATATGATAATGGTATATTTATTTATGAAAATTAATGTTCTAGTTGTTTTAATATAGGCCTATATATTTTTTGCCATTTTGAAGAATTGATTATATAATCATTGCCTTTACTTCTTAGTACTGTTTTGGATAATATAATATTTATGATAGTGATATGATTTCTGTTCAAAAAATGAAATTTTATTAAAAAAAAATTTTTTTTGACATTTTCTGAAGATGAATTAAATTTTTTTCACCACGCCAATTAAGTGATTTTTAATCAAATGTATATTTGTCAAGCTAAATATTGTCTAAACTGAAAAATAATATGGTACCATATTTGAATTCGTCACAATCTAACACATTTTTAGGACCCCTCAAAGCAGAAAATATGAACAATTTAATTTCATCCTTTTAAATGACACACTTTAATGTACTGGTATCGGCATATTTCTTTTTGTTTCTGTGATGTCAACAGTGGGCTGTATATTTCATGGACTGTAAATTTCCTTTTTGTTTTCCGGATTTCTACTTACACTATTTCTGCCATATGTATAGTGTTCATGGTTTTGACTACTTGAAAATATGTATTAAAGTATACTAACTCCAATTTGTTTTGTGAAGAAAATAGGTGGAATATTGGTTGATGTAATCTTTATAATTTTCATTACTAACATTAGCTTCAACTAATATGAGTAAGTCAGTGTCATGTTCATGTAGTGAGTTTTCTATAATGGTCTTCTTGCTCTGTGACATTCCTTCTCTGTTGTGTTATAGCATTGATAAATGCTGTTTTCCATCTTTAGTTCTTTATGGGAAACTTGTCACATTGTAACTCTTATAGAATGAACCAGGTGCATCATGAGGAGGTGGAGTTACACTGCACCCACAACCAGTTCTTTGTCCATATTTTCGTATTTCAAGATTGCAGTGAATCTTTTAACAGAAACTAAACATTATTGAAGCATCACTAATTGATGCCAAATTGTATTGCTTTCACAATCTGCAAACCAGCTACCAACTTGCTGTGGTGACATCGCTTTGAGTCAAGCATTGTCAAGGGAGGCAGGCATATGAATCAATGTATGAGGTGTAATTGAAAAGTTTTTAGAGTGGGTTTTTAGTATCCAAATGACAGTACATACAGATTATTGTGATGGAACTCTTCAAAGTAGTCTCCTTATAACTGAACACACTGACTTCAAAGGTGTTTCTACTTTTGGAAGCATTCCTGGAGGTCCTCCTAAAGGGTGTTAAGAACCCTCTCTGTATTTGCCTGAATATCTTCAGTATTGTGTCGAAACTCTTCCCTTTGAGTGGCAATTTCAATTTTGAAAATAGGTAAGATGTAGGGGTCTTATCAGGAGAATAGGGAGATTGGGGAAAGGAATTTGGAGTTCAGCAAGGAAATTGGTGATTATTGGAGCCTGAATGTTTGGCAAAGTGCCTTTTCTTACTAGATTGATGTATGTCAGAATACAGATTTACGAGTGATAGGGACATATTTTGATTTTCCTATTTGTCTATTTAAGCTCTTGCTGCTTATTGTAAAAATGTGCTTATTTTTGCTTTTCAAAAATAAACTAAAAGCTTATTTATTTGCTACTTTTATGTTATTCTAACAATCATCGTTTTAATTGCCTTCAGTTTTCTGTCACATGTGCAAGTGTATTGTTCACTAATCCACTCTTGTACCCCTTTAAAGAACTCATTTTATTATACAAACGGAATTACCAGTATGCTTACAATCTCCTCCTACCCAAATCATCGCATCTGGATCTTCCTTTGAGACATAATGACTTGTTCATAAAAGACTAGAAGCGTGCAGGACAGCATACTTGGCCACCAGTATTCTGCATGCACATATGACCTTGTAAATACAATAAGTATTCTTAATAATTTTTTATGCGACATCACGGATTCTATAGTATGCTCCCTTATATTATGTTAAAGTTAAAAATAATTGAGTTTATTCATTTATCATGGATCTAACAAGAGGTTTTATGCAGTGTCATAATTACATAATATTTCTTCTGTCAAGATTTGACGAGGGCTACAAAAAAGAATTCAACAGAGTACCTATTTGTTAGCTTCAAATATTGAGATTACAATATAAAAAAAATTAGCTTTCACAAATTATCACTTTGCTAAATAAGGTATTTTGTTCACAGGCATTCATGTGAACATCAATACTTGTGATTCTGAGAACAGTGTAAAAATCGTTTAAAATGAGCTATATTTAGTGTTAAAAGAGAACAAATTCTTTGTTAGTCCATGCAGAATGTTATGTAAAGTTTTTCAATTTTGGATAAATGTCGTAAGTGCTCTTCAGACAATGAAGAATGTACAGAAACTAAGTGAAAGTGTTTGTCAAAACTGATTAGAAAGTAGAAAGAGAGTGAACAAATTCATGATGCATTCACAAAGAAAAACTATCAATGACTAAATCTAAATATAGACATAATTATTGCGAAATTAGGTCCAGACAAGGATGATTACATTCACATTCAAACTGGAGTACAGACAAAATCTGTGAACATAATATACCCACCATATAATGCAGTAGCTCAAGTGAAACAACAGTACTGTCCTGAAAACATATCCATTACAGAGAGCAAAGCTGAGATATTTCCACGAAATCTTTAGACCATACTGTTTAGCATTTGGTGCATGCACAAAAAGAAATAATGAAACAGCACATTCAGATAATACGATCAACATTAAGTGGGGTTTGGATGGTAGTAACAGACACAATATTTAAAAACAGATTTTCGGTAATACCACTACCTATGAAAATTCTTATATTTTATTGTGCTCAATAGTTCCATTAGAAATGTCTGTTAAGAGGCAAGAAACTTATTTTTTTTTAGAAACATTAAGGTGTGTCCACATTTTTGATCGGTGTGCTTATCAGCAATGTGGAATAGGTGGAGACATGTAATTCTGACTGCTAACTGGCCAATTTGTGCCAAGTGGCTAACAGAACTGAAGCAATATTTGCAACTATGGAGTGGTTGAACAAGCAAATTATGAAGAATATTGCTTTACATGAATATATTCACCTTCATAATTATTATTTGGTATTGACTATTTTCTTACAGTTGCACAGTGGGATAGAAGAGCTGTTTTCGTGACCAAAATTGGGGGGGGGGGAGGGTAAATAGTTTTTATTTTTTAGGAAAAGATTTTTTCCAGACAATCTCTGATAGTTACAGCATCTTATAAGCGTAAATTTATGCAGATTAGCATTAGCGTTTTAGTGTAATCCTTCTCATAAGTTAAACTTCTGATCAACTTAGAAAATTTGTGTTCTCTAAAATTGTTAATTCTTTGTCTTGTATGTTTCTGTGTTTTGTGTTATTCATATACCAAATACTGGACCATGTATACCATTCACCATGGTATGCTCTTATGTTTTCATTCATTATGTCTGGCATAATCTTGTTATATATTAGAGCCCATAAGGTTACAATGCATTAAAGTTTTTCTTGATGAATGCAGTTTATGTTTCAAGTTCCAACAGGCTTACAGTAAAAGTGCTGTGATATGCTGATTCTTACTCGAATGTAAATCGATAGTTGTTCATCACTGATAATGACTGAATGCTTTTGTTTTGCAATCTCGTGCACTTTTGTCTGTTCTTACATTCTTTCAGAGAAGTGTCGCATGAAGAAGTACTATTCAATACATGTGATGAAGTTGTAAAATTAAATAGGAAAGTGCTGCTCTGTTAAAAATATTGAACCAGTGATAAGACAGTCTTTCAGATGATTATGTACTTACTTACTTACTTACAAATGGCTTTTAAGGAACCCGAAGGTTCATTGCCGCCCTCGCATAAGCCCGCCATTGGTCCCTATCCTGAGCAAGATTAATCCAGTCTCTATCATCATATCCCACCTCCCTCAAATCCATTTTAATATTATCTTCCCATCTACGTCTCGGCCTCCCTAAAGGTCTTTTTCCCTCCGGTCTCCCAACTAACACACTATATGCATTTCTGGATTTGCCCATACGTGCTACATGCCCTGCCCATCTCATACATCTGGATTTAATGTTCCTAATTATGTCAGGTGAAGAATACAATGCATGCAGTTCTGCGTTGTGTAACTTTCTCCATTCTCCTGTAACTTCATCCCGCTTAGCCCCAGATATTTTCCTAAGCACCTTATTCTCAAACACCCTTAACCTATGTTCCTCTCTCAGAGTTGAGAGTTGAAGTTTCACAACCATACAGAACAACCGGTAATATAACTGTTTTATAAATTCTAACTTTCAGATTTTTGGACAGCAGACTGGATGATAAAAGCTTCTCAACCAAATAATAACACGCATTTCCCATATTTATTCTGTGTTTAATTTCCTCCCGAGTATCATTTATATTTGTTACTGTTGCTCCAAGATATTTGAATTTTTGGACAAAATTTTGTACGACGTCAACAAGAGTGATATTCCTCGAAAGTTACCACAGTTGGTTTTGTCCCCCTTTTTAAAAATAGGTACAATTATGGACTCCTTCCATTGTTCTGGTACAATTTCCTTTTCCCAAATAGCAAGTACAAGTTTATAAATTTCGCTATATAATGCACTTCCACCCTCTTTTATTAATTCTGCTGGAATTTGATCGATACCTGGAGACTTGTACTTTTTCAGATTTTCTATCGCAATTTCGACTCCTGAAAGCGTGGGTTCGGGTATAAATGGCTCAGCAGTTTGTATTTCAATTTCGTCCCGATCATTTCTATTTGGCCTATGTACATTTAGTAGTTGTTCAAAATAGTTTTTCCATCTGTTTAGGATTGATGGAGAGTCTGCAAGCAAGTCACCATTCTCATCCTTGATCACGTTTACCCTTGGCTGATATCCGTTCTTAAATTCCTTTATACCCTTATATAGATCTCGAAAGTTTTTATTCTTACTATTTGTTTCTACCTCATTCAGTTTTTCCTTCAAGTAACCTCTCTTTTTATTCCTAAGTGTACGACTTGCTTCTCGTCTTTCATTGAAATAATTATCTCTCTTTTCCTCAACTGGATCCTGTAAGAATTTCAATTTTGCCTGTTTCCTTCTTTCTACTACCATGCAACAATCTTCATCAAACCACGGTTTCTTTTTCTTAGTTTCATAATAACCTATGCTCTGCTCAGCTGCAATTTTGATACTATCTCTGATATTTTCCCACACGCTATTAACATCTAATTCTTTCTCAACTTCGTCGGAACTTTCTAAAGTGGCAAACCTATTCGAAATTTCGACCTGATAATTTTGCTTAGCTTCCTCGTCCTTTAATTTCAAAATATTGAATTTAGTAATATTAACTTGTTGCTCTACTCGCTTGGCTACTGATAATCTTTCTCTTAATTCTCCAATCACCGAATAATGGTCAGAATTACAGTCTGCACCCCTGAAAGTTCGAATATCTACTATACTAGTATGCCTCCGTTTATCTATCAAGATGTGATCTATTTGGTTGTGTGTCAATCCATCTGGAGAAGTCCAAGTATATTTATGTATATCCTTATGGGGGAATGTTGTACTTTTGACAATTAAATTTTTCGATGTGGCAAAGTTGACTAATCTAATTCCATTGTCACTACTAGTTGCGTGTAGGCTCTCTTTTCCAATAGTTGGTCTAAAAATATCCTCCTGTCCTAGTTTAGCGTTGAAATCCCCCAATAAAATTTTCATGTGATATCTAGGTAACTGATCAAAAGTATGTTCCAATTCCTCATAGAAGCTATCCTTTATATGGTCGTCTTTCTCTTCTGTAGGGGCGTGAGCATTTATAACTATGATGTCGCACCATCTACTCTTAAGTACTAAATATGATAACCTGTCACTGATAAATTAGATGATTATGTATACAATTCAAAATTGAAAGTTGAATATTTTTGTCATAAGATTTTTGTCTAGGAACACTTGTTGACTTTCGAAGGATTTTGAATTCCTTAAATGGAAATCTGCTTCTACAAAGAGTTCAAGACATGAATCATGTCGCTCTGTTCTTTCTTATGAAAGGAAATCAGAAAGTACTGTTGTTCATCTTACAGCGTAGAGCAGTCTCAAAATTATCTTTATCCAACAAGAAGTCGGGTTTATGGTTAAGTGGCAAGTGTGGATGCCAGATCAATATAACAGTTAAATATTGTGGTGTTACAGGAAGTGAATAAAAGATCCACTATGCCAACTAAAGTTAGAGAAATATTTTGATTCCGATAATCTATCACCTGTACCTTTAAGTAGTGATGAGGCGTTGGCATATTTACTAGATAATAATCTAAGGAAACAATATATCATCACATTATATATAAAAGTCAAAATGCCAATATTTTCAATCTTTATCAAAACATTAAGGAATCAAAACTTTCATGCAAATCTTTAGGCCTGCATGAGCTGAAATTCCCTTAAATCTCTTGCTAGAACACATTACTAAAAGATTAGTTTAATTTGAGGAAGGAGTACTACTGGGAGACATGTTAAATCATTGCGAATTTTGCAATTTGGAACTAATCTGTAGCTATGGATTTGATGACAGTTCAGACCAATCACTATACAAACAGAAATTCTTACATCCCTAGTTATTAAGCCACGAATTTGAATGTTGTTTGTAATAACTACAGTTCCAATTCGAATAATTAGTTCATCATTTAATATTATTTGGAACGACCCAGTCTCTCAGTACGATTTTGTCACCCTTTGAAATTACAGTATATCAAAGAAACGAAAGAGCATGTCTTACAGGAGAAGGCTAATGTTGACAAAAAATCGACGAGATAAAAACGTTTAAATAACTCTAAGCAATGGAAATACAGCATATGTAAAATTTCGTCTGCTGTAATAATCTTAATTGCTGGGGAAATACTAAACATTCTAACAAACACAAAATCTAATCAAACATGCTGGATTTGTGAAGCAAAACCCTGCAATTTAAACATGCAAAAACTTTAGATTGACCAGTATTTGTGTCTGAATGTGAAACACTATAACATGGAATCAGAGCCCGTCATCCCTTGTTTTGATTGATTAAATGCATTATACATATTCCACATCAATTGAAATAAAACTTCTCAAATTAGATTAGAGGAATTTATGTACTTAAATGTCGACAAGCTCGAGCCAAATGGGAGCTGTTCAGCTAATAATGGGAACATTGTCCAAAGTGTGTTTGCTTAACCAACATTATTTTCGGAAGTTAAAGATGTTAGTATATAATTTATTGAAAGGTTTAGAGTTATTATAATAGCTCTCACATGTTGTTAATATAGTCTTGATACTCGCTTATTTGAAAAATACTGGACTGAAACTGCTGAAGTGTACATGAAACTATGAATAGCTTCCAATACCAGTGTCTGTGCATAAAGTACTCGTACATAGAAAACATATTCCTGTGAACAGTGTTTTGCCATTTGGCTGTTCGGCAAAGGATGCTTTAGAGAATCATGGAATAAAGTATACAAGAGAGAGAATTTCATGTGAGGAAAAATATTCTCAGACTCTGTTTGATACATGTTTACAACAGAACCTTGAAAACTTCAGAAATGTGGGAAATTATGTCTTAAAAATGGTAGAAAGTTCTGATTCCAACATTCCGAATAAAGAAAATGGTAAAAATTGATGTTTTTAATTTTGGCCGCAAATAAGTTCATTCTATCCCACTGTGAATTGGTTTAAAATTGATTTTGAATTTCAAGAATAATTTCTTCATTTTATGACACTTGGCCTTATCGAAGCTGTATTTAAATGTCCTGCTATTGATTACAGTCAAAATGAGGCCTATAGTATGTTTTTCAACCAATGGTCGCTGTTTTGTTTCCTCTTACCTTACCAGCATTACCCAGGTTGAATACATTTTTTGTGTATGTGTTTTCCAGTAATTGATAGAAGTGGATCTCATTTATGTTCTAATGCTCTCGTAAATTTACCGAATTTGGTAATTACAGTCTCTTATAGAGACAGTCATTGATAATGACTTGTCCACTGGCACAAAATGTATATTTTTATATATTTAAACATTATGCAGATAAATATGAACTTTCAGAAATGTAAAATGGGCGTTAAGTCTTTTCCTAGACATAAATTCTAAGACCTCCAACTCATTGTATATGATCGAGACACAATTGAAATTGTAAGTGAATTTTATTTCCACTGGTGGCAATGTATGTGAATACAGTGGTTGATAGTTAAACTGAAATCCATAGTCAGTGCATTCCCTCTGCTATCCGACCTATTTACATCAACTGCCTGTGTCTTTATTCAAGCATAACAGGTTTGCCAATATCCAATCACTGGCCATCTTAACAGAAGTGGCTAATACGGCTACTTTGTCTCTAAACCAAAATTCTAATTTGCCTATACAAAAATACCATTTTATACTTCAATAATACAATTGTAAAACTGACAAATTCTATAAATGATGGTATTCATAATATCTGTTTAAAATTGTCAGATTGACAACATAACCAGTTCTTTCCCATCATTCCCATTGGCACACAGCTAACAACACTCCTACGCCAGTGCGGTAAACTAATGTTTATGATACGCCTTTCATCATGAGTTGAACCTCCTCTATATGCAGTTAAAATACGTCTTTTCTTGGCATTCCGTAATATACAGTACATACCAATTGTTAATCAGGCACAGATTGGTAGATTTCGTATTGCCATCACTTCTGGTCAGATGCTTGATAAAAAAACTATACAATGTTAAATGTTGGATGAATATGAAAATGTGATGTTCTTAAACTAGCATTTCATTATTTTGTTTTCATTTGTTTCAGGTGTGTACAAATCCACATCATCTTACCTATCTGAATATACTAGTAACAGTAAGTTTAGAATTCATTGAAATTTTTGTCAGTTGTAAAGTTTTAACAAATGTAATTTTATTGTGAAAGTAATTGAACATAGCGAATTACAGATCTTGTATTCTCTCTCTGCCTCTGTGCAATGTTACGTTTGTGCAAGACCATCTCCAATAACCAGACCTTAATGCAGGTATAATGATAGTGGCCAAAATGGCGCCGGTTGCGGTCCAAGCATGATTACCACATGGTTTTGTTATGATTTTTCTTGTGTTAATTACGTCGTGAAATGGGACGTTCGTGTTGTGTACCGAGTTGTATTTGTAATAGTGGATCTGTTTCTCATTTCAGCATTTTAGTTCCCGAAAAATACAACTTTACACGATTAATGGTTTAGGTGCATAATCGTGACAATTTCTAAGTTAAGGAAATTACAGTTTGTTCTTTAGTCAACTGTCCAAAGACAGGTCTGAACCTTTCAAATGATACCAACAAGGCACCACTTATGAGCTAATGGGGTAAGGTGGCCAGTTCCTAACCTCCTAAAATGACAGTGTTACACATATAACATTTTGAACCTAGGTTAGTTATTAGAAAATAAATTTTTCTTACCATAAATGGTGATGCTTTTCGTATTCCTTGGGGAAATTTCTAATCTTAACAATGATGCCTAAACAACCATATCTTCTAACCAACCTTCAGACCCTACTGTTATGAAGAGTTAGGCCTAAGTCTAAAAGTGACAAAACATAAAGAATTGAAATTCAGGACGAATTAATTCAAGGACCCTAGGTTGTCAATATCCGGTGGTGGTGGTGGTGGTGGTGGCGGCGGTGGGTATGTGTTATCCTTTTGTATGCCCAACAGCTATTAGCGAACATTTGCATTTACTGCAGTAACTTATATGGAGTTCAGGGTATGATTTTCAACTTATTGAAAACTATTTTCAGGCTGTGTTTACACTCAAGTTCACAACATTATACTGTACTTATCTTGTTTTCTCACCTTTGAAATTGAACCTAACATTGCTCATAAGTTAATGCTGGATGTTTATTTAAGACATAGTTAATAATTTAACTTAATAAATACGAAAAATATAACTTGATATTTTGTGTGTGTGTGTGTGTGTGTGTGTGTGTGTGTGTGTGTGTGTGTGTGTGTGTGTGGTGTGTGTGCGCGCGTGCGTGCGTTTTTTTTTTTTTTTTGGTCTGAGATTGGAGATGGGCTGGGTTTGCGGTAGGGAGAGAAAGAGAATTCAAAATGCTTTTTAATGCTCTGACACACATGACATTTGTCATTTGAAATTTACTCGTCATTCACTGGCAGAGGTATAATAAAAGAGCCATATATAATAATGCGTTAATGCAGCCAGTTGAAGAGTAAACACTGTATTCTTATACAATTAAATGAGCAATAATTGAGGTGTTGTCTGGAAGAAGTACTTAACTACAAAATCTTGAATTTGAGATACAGAGCATCAAAATTTTAGATCTGGAATACCAGAGAGAAATAATATTTTCAGGAGAAAGATGTCCTATTAAGAATTCAAAATACTGGATGGAAATGGAAAAACGATTTAACATTATTCCAGGGAATGCCCCAATAAATTCTTGTTCGCAAATTTTATCTTGAAAACTGGATTTTGATGTAATGGCATGTGAGAAAGTGAGTTAGTGAAGTCTCGACTTTAGGAGCACTTAAGAGTTAAATAACCAGTTTTAGGGGTTGCAGAATTATTATGTAAATTTATGATTGCATTATTTCACAATGACGTGCAGTGTTGCTCACTTCAGTGATTTCCCCACTGAATCTGGTAGTTCAAGACCGTGATTCCCAACCTTTTTTGACTAATGGCACACTTTACTGAACACTCACTATATCGCAACACACTTGTTTGTTTTCCTTAATAATAATAATAATAATAATAATAATAATAATAATAATAATAATAACAATAATATAATAACCAGTGCTTTTCTTCTGGAGAGAAAGGTGGTGGAACTCTGTGTAGAATATTTTATAGCAGACAGGGAGATGATTCACTGCACGGGGATTTTGTCGTTTTAAGCTCCTTTTCGTCCAACTAAGACTTTCAAGGTCTATGAGGAATTGAAAAAAAAAATATATTAAAAACGTAGTTCACACATATTTCGATTTCATGATGAAAAATGCAGGAAAAAGGTGTTGGAATGCCGTTCAAGTGCATTTTGCCAGAAAAAAAAAACTGAACTTCTCTGTAGTGTTGGACATCCAATGTTGTAGATAGGTTGATTTTAACACAAAATCAAAATTTCTAAAAAAAAAAAAAAACAAGCAGCAACTTGAGTGGCATTAGTAAAAAAACAGGTGTCAAAAATCCCAACCTGTCTTTGCTGGATGTCCGATAAAAGATTTTTATTATTGTTTCTGAAAATTCATCTATTTAAATTAATGTGAAGTCTGTGCTTGGTGGATTGCACAGAGTTTCCCTATATGTAGCCTTATGGTTGACAGACCAACACCTAAATCATCATCAAGATGCAGCAGTCCGTTCTTTTGTTTAGATTTCACTATTTTCATTTAGACAATTTCTTTAGTTTATTTGGCACCATCGACTGATTTGACAAAACATTTCCCCATATAAGACACTCAGGATATTGTTTATATTCATTGCCATACCATGTAAAACCATATTGCAAGTATTCATCGGTATATTCACTAAACATAGTATGTTTTTATGAACCCTGAAGGGAATTTTCGCTGACATTATTTGAATTAGCATTGCTGTCATCTAATTCGAACTTGATTTAGATTGTCTTTTTCGAATTAAAAATTTGTCCATGATAAAATCTAAATAAAGCACTTTTGATAAAATAATCGTACTATCACCTGCTCACACCTATATACTGAAACTAATTTAGGAAAGCTTAGTAAAGACATCATTTTGGTTGTTTATAGTTGAGTTTCTGAAGTTTCCGAAAAGTCTAACAACCAGTTTAATTTAAAAAAGAAGCAAAAAGGGGCAACCCGGGCAATGCCGGGTGCTTTCGGCTAGTTTTATATAAAATGTGAAGATATTTAACTAGTTGTAGTTTATACCTACAGAAAAAAAATAGGCATTTAACCTAAAATTCTAGGTCTACTGATTAGTGTAATACGGGCGTGTCCAACCTTTTTTTGAGTAAAGGGCCAATGTCGTTACGGTGGATTGGTTTGCAGGCCATGTGATTTAATTTTTTTAAATATTTGATCATTTTCATGTTTATCCAGATTGAACATTATAAAGATACATATATCTAAGATTAATATAAAATTTATGTTTAATTGATATGTTATATTGAATTTAAAACAAATTAATATTTTGCCTGGCACTGCTCCTCACGAGCGAGGCTCCCAATATCTGGTTTAATTGATGTTGTAGCAACTCGAAGTGAACTCTTCAGATGACTGTCAGTGATTTGTGTTCTCGTTGCGTACTTAATATGCTTCATCCTGAAGAATACTTGCTCACATAATTATGTATATGCTACTGAAAAGTGACGTGGAGCGAAGTGCATGTCTATTAATGCCAGGATTTTTTCCCTGGGAAAATAGTTATGATAGAATTCTAGTAAGGGAACATTGTAAAACTTATTCCTTAGGTCTGAGGCATATTGAAAATCAATGCACTCGGTTTGCACATCCTCGGAAAGCTACATAATTGTGTTATTTTCAATTTCTGCAAATTTTACCAACCTAACAATCATAAAACATCTGGCAGACACTCTGCTTTGAAAAGTAGAAAGATTACGGCGCATTCAACAATGCAAGGAGACTTCAAAGCTATGCGCGGTTATTAGATATCATAAATAACGATCTTGACATGTCCCAAAACAGTTGGGATTTCTTTCTTTTCTTTTACGGTAGGATGAATAGGATGAAGGTTCGCACACAGGCCTCCATGTGCTGGTAACAATTTATTTTATATATATATTTTTTTAAATATTATCTTGTAGGTTCAGCTTATTCCAAACAGATCTACTTATTTCCAAAAAGAAAAAGTAATACAGTATAACTTACAAATATTGGTATCACTTCGGGCTGCATGTGATGGCTTCAAGAGCTGCGTGTTGGACACACCTTGTGTAATATGTAGCTAGTCAGGGATGTATGCAAGGGAGGTGGAAAGGAATTGGCCACCCTATCCCATTATCTCCTGGCCTATTTGCCTCACAAGTGGTGCTTTGTTGGTATCACTTGTGAGGTTCAGACCTGTCTTCAGACAATTGACTAAACAACTACTGTACTCCAACCAGGAAAAAGTCTCAGGGGAATGAGACGCAGCAGGGTAATGCTGTGAATGAATGTTGTCATAAGATGTCATAAGGTCACACACGTGGGTACACGCATCTTCATTGGCTAGCTCTCACAGCACAAACGATAACATTGATACACACATATTTATACTACCCTAGTTACAAAATTAGATCATGGTTAATCTCCTGGTCTTTTAATCCCTCCATACAGGAAATAACATATGCATGTTTTTTTAAACTGATGTTATAAGGGTAATATCTGTCTACTTCGCTCCAAAAGATGACGCAATAATAAGCACATTCCTTTCACGGTTAATCTCCTGGTTGGAGAACAGTACTTTGATATTGTATATGTCGTAATGGTCTCCAACATTTATTTGAAAACTTCCTGATGTATAATACCTTAAAGCTAAGAAATTTGTCAGCTGGAGAAAGAGCATGGTTTCTGTCTGTAGTTGATTTGATTCTGTCTTCTATTTAACACCATTCTGCAGCAACCTTATGGGGTCTAAACCAATTTAAAAAACTCACTTTCATTTCATTCTTGAAAATAATTTAGTCTTGGCTTGAAATTTCTTGCTCTAGGCAAAATTCTTATATCTGCATCTTCAATTTCATTAAAAATTCCCATCAATTCCTCCATCATATACAATTACTAGCAATATTTTTTCCAATAAACAATTCACTTTAGGTTATAGTAAGAAGTTTAATCTTCCACATAGTGTAAAACAGTGGTATTCGTTCTTTGTCTCCTCCTCCTTCCACTCTTCACTTTTATTATCAGATCTTCCAGATGAATGTAAATGACAAAACAAATTTGTGGGTGCAGCTTGCATTCTTACAATCTTTGTGTTAAAAATACTGTGTACTGTAGTACATACCTTCTGAACCATATTGGGGACACAACGTCCTGTTATCCAGGTAACTCTGAAAGTCCCCCCCCCCTTCCAAACATAAATTCTGAAGACACTCTGGTACCAACAAAAGAACAGTAGCGGTCAAAGCTCTCACTTAAACTAAGCTGTTGTCAAGTAACTATTTTGTTTCAAACTATGAAACTCAAACTTCACTGTTATTCATTTATTTAGTAGGTAATTACTAGTAAGGCCTACTACTGATCTGTTTGCTTAGAAAAAGATTATCAGGCCTATATGTAAAGAAGGAAGTAAAATGCGTTCAAAATGATCTAAAAGTTTCTTCAGAATATTAAAAATGACCAAAAAATGCCGGAAAAAAAATGTAAAAATGCTCTATTAGTTCAAAAACGTCAAAAAATGCAATATAAGAAATTAATTTTTTACGTTGATACTAACATAGAAAGGATTTCTATATTAATAGGCATCGTCCTAATGTGAAAAATAAGATTACTTTTAATCAACATCTCCCCCCTAGTTATGACAAGGGAAGAGAATCCTATTACAATGAGACTGTCTTCACTCAGTGCAGTGATTATGTGGCTTGGTCTGGAACATTTGTCAACAAACAAGTAGAAATAATATTAACATCATATTTTACGACTTGGATTAAGTCAAGAATGTTCTGATTTCAAAATGCTTTAATATTTGTCTGATCAGCATTTTCTTGGGCATCCTATGTTTCTCCTTGCAATTGATTTGTAATGAAGCAGTTTATATGGTATTCCAGATAGTTCTATTCATTCTACATGTTCTCTCTATTTATTATTGTAGTCTTCTGCTTATTGAGACATTTAATTGTAATTTCCCCCCCCCCCCCCGTGTAGCATGGCTATAGTTATATAAATAATAAAATTAATTTCTGCGAATTATAAGGGTCTGGCAACTTATCATTATTATTTTATTACTGTTATAAAAGTGCTATGGTGAACACATGAAACTGACTATAAATTTTGTTTACTTATATTTGATGTGCTTCTGATTTTCGAGAAAGCAAATAAACTATTAATTTTGTATACAGGCCAGGTCGTGCCTAATAGTAGCCCACACATGATGAGCTGTAATATGTTTGCAAGACTTGCATAACCAAGTTTATTAACAAATTCCATTAATACTTGTCATTAAAAATATAAAATAATACTATAAAAAATCGATCCTACCAGGAAGCGAACTTACAACCTCTGATCCTGAAATCAGAAACCTTACCCCTGTGCTACAGCACCTCGTTGCCCTGGCTGCATTATAGACTGATCACTATCAAAGAATCAACCGGAACAAACATCACAGCATTGCCTGCGAATGCAGTGAGTTTACTCGTGTGAACCTGGCTTAAAAAACTTTATATTTAAACTACCAAGCATCGGCCCATTCTTTTTAAACCCAATTCTTCAATTAATCATATAGGTTGAATATTAGTAGCCATAAACATTGGAGAAAATATGAGTTATCTATTTTCTGATTTACTCAATACTAACTTTAACAATTATAATTGTTAGATCACATCAAATTTCATTTATTAATCAAACATTTTTGATAGGAAATGAAATACCTATAATAAAATTCTTAATATTTACCACTTCATTATCAGGGGCCTGTTTCTCAAAAATACTAGTTTAATAGTTCACCAGTTACTAGTTACCAGAGTATATTTCACCAGCTCTAGTAGATTCTGTTTCTCAAACTATTTTACCAGTCTAGTACTTGTGACAATTTTTTACTAGTCACATGATCTCGCTCACTAGTCAGCTGATTAAGTTCATTTGTTTATAGTCATTAGCAGGTATTGTTATTTAAGGTTAGAAGGCTAAGTTGTTTGTGTTTTGGTTTTGATTTCTCTTTTCGGTTGAAATTCCATCAATTGAAAGCAAATTAACTATACTCACTATGATATATATATATATATATATATATATATATATAATTCGGTTGTCTTTCAAGCATATTAACAAAAAAATATAAAGTAAACGAATGGACAAAAAGTTTTGTAATGTGTGAGGCTATGGAACCAATACATCAGAACAAAGATTATGCACACATTAGGAACAATTGCTGGCCCAACATTAAAGGCTGGTTCACAATAAATCGGGAACGGAAACGACAATGAGAACGAGAACGGAAATATTGTTAAATACATTTATTTTAATATTATTTCCGTTCTCGTTCTCGCTGTCGTTTCCGTTCCCGGTTTATTGTGAACCAGCTTTAAGAAAGAAACACTGATAAGTACTAAGTAAAGTTCACAGTATCATAATATGAACATATTATGTAACTGGTGGGTCTACTGCCGACATGAGTGCCACTTATGTCTTGATGAAAACTTGGGTTTTTTTTTTTTTTTTTTACATATTTGATCTATTCATAAATTAATGTCATTTTATATTTAATTTGTAGGCTAAAGTTGACAATGTCAGAAGAACTGGCAGTGGAGGAGGAAAGCCAGCAAAAATTACTGCAATTGATGAATTGGTATTAGATTATTAGGAAAAAATTCTTAAAGTGTTGCTCGTCTAGAATAGAAAGATGGCATTGGAAAATCAACATCCTAATTTGTAGAGCAATTTGTATGTGAAGCTTTGTTGATAATGCGTGAATTCTATTTGTTTGTCTTGTTATGGTAAGTCCCACTATATTTAACAACGCTTCAAGCTTTTCAGCACTTTACCTAAACCGTTCATTATATTTAAACAATGCTCCCGTAAAGGAATAATAATAAATTGTTCTTTCTTGATGTAGTTTTAGCTCTTCTCACAACTTCATCACTTCAATCGGAATCACTAAAGCACATATTAAAAAAAATAACTACAATATTTTGTTTTGATTATCTGATAAAGATTGTCATTGGTAACTGATAATATAGAAATCACCAGTCTTTAGAGTCTTGTAGGAATATTCCTGTTGAATACTAGTGTAATCAACTAGATTAGCATTTTGAGAAACAGAATCATTTATGAACTGGTGAAATCGACCTGTATTACTAGTCTGTGAACTGGTAACTACTACTTTATCCTTGTAGTTTCTAGAAACACAAGATTGTAAAATAAACTAATATTACTACTGTACAGACTAGTATTACTAGTCCATGAGTTTTGAGAAACAGGCCTCAGGCGTATACATGTCACTTGACGATGTGTCAGAGGAAGAACAGTTGTTTGTCTACATCTGAAGTCTTATCAATGAAATATGTTACTAATCAGCGATGTCTGCAATGGAGGGGAAAATAAACTAATCATCTTACCCCATTATCTCCAGGCTTAGTTGTTTCATGAGTGACGTCTTATTGGTGTCACTTACGAGGTTCCAACCTGTCTTCGGACAGTTGACAAACAACAAGCACATTTCCTCTTTTAGTTGTGTTTTATGGCGTTAGGATCAAGATTAAACCTCCTTTGTGCTAAACGTTGAGATGTATAAAGTGTCTTGAGAGCAAGCATATGTATTGTAAACTTCGCAACGTTCAGTGACCATTCTTAAACAAATAAAAGAAAAAGTAAAAGTAGTTCCTTCACATGCCAAGAAGATACTTGAGGGCATGGAGGTAGAACCTCATGCTTTCTTGACCTGAACACTAGACATAGGTGGTATGATCGGCACCACAGTCTGACTGCCTTGTACCTCGGGAAAAGATCCAGTACTCAATTTGACAGGAGGCTGAGTGAACCTTAACGCCATTAAAAAAAAAAAAACAAATTGAGACTTTTGTAATAAATGTTTACTTCTGCTCTTTTCAAAATATATTTCTTTTAAAGTATATATTTTTTTCTTCCTACTAATGTCGACCTAAAGTAACCTTCAGAAATAAAAAAGTATAGAAAAGCATTCTAGTTAACCCTTCACAGCAATTTAGTGTGGTAAAAAAACATACAATTTTATTATTTTACAGAACAGATCTCATATCCTTTAAACATTTTGTAAACACACTTCCTCAGTGAGTTATAGCTTAGGACATATGGGTCAAGTTTTTAAACTGTTTTTACTCAATGTTGAGATGCTATAGAAATGTTTCTTGTCAAGAGAAAAGCATGTCTAATCTGTTGTAAACCACTGCAATGCTCAATGGCCATGTTACAGAAACATGAAGAATTAGGTCTAGACCCTTATAACAACATGCCGCATTCATCTAGTTAAGTGTCCCTCAACCGGTGTGCGTGTGCCTCCACAAGGTGAAAGGTGTGATGTGAATATTTATCTAATATTGTAATAAATTAATAAAATTAATTAAAATAGTATGGTGACGAAACATGCCTAATCTCAGAGTGTTGTGTGTGGTGAAAAACTCAGTAATGCTGCTATAGTTCCCAGTAAATTGAAACTACATTGTTAACAAAACATTTCTTTCTGTCAAGTAAAGATGTGAATTATTTTCACGGGTTGGAACAAAATAAAAAACAAGTGACGCTCATGACGACGTCGGTACGTGTTTCGCAAAAGTACAGGAAGCTAGCTGTAAGGTAGCCGAAATTATCGTAAAGGCCAAAAAAAATAAAATAAATAACTGAAACGTTGTTAGTGCCTGCCTGTAAAGAATTCATGAATATTTTCCTGGGTTCAGAATCTGCTATTGAAATTTAAAAAAAAATCCTCTCTGCTGACACAATAAGCAACCGGGGTAGTAACATGTCCAGTGACATCGAAGACATGGAGAAAATAAAGAACAGTCAGAGAAGTTCTCACTTCAGATCGACAATCCCCGATATTAGTAGTCACGCACAACTTCTTTTCTACATTCGGTACATTGATGGGAATGTAATTGCAAATATATATATATATATATATTTTTTTTTTTTGCAAAGAACTGCCCAAACGAGCAACCAGTGAAGAAATATTTCGTATAACTAATTAATATGTGGTCCGTAATGAATTACGTGGGAGGATTGCATTAGTGTTTGTACAGACGGAACCGCTTCTATGACAGGTCGTGTGAAAGGATTCGTGGTTAAAGTATGTGAAGTAAATCCTAACATACGGAGCGACCATTGTCTCATTCACTACGAAGCCACTGTTGCTAAGTCTTTGTAATCTTCTCAGAAAATTTTGTGGGACTAAGTAGTAAAAGTCGTGAACTTCATTACATCGTGGCCCCTAAATGTACGTGGCTTTTTTCCGTTTTGTGTCAGGAAATGGGATCAGAGCACACTACACTCCTGCTACATACAGAAGTGCGATGGTTATCACGAGGTAAAGTGTTAGCGCGAATATTTGAACTAAGAGTGGAATACTTGCATTTTTTACCATTGAGGGGCATGGGTACGCGGATTTATTTGCAGATGATGAATGGGTTTCTAAATTGACATATCTTTACGATATTTTTGTACATTTGAATGAGGTTAACAGAAAAAATGTAAGGTAGGAATGAAAGTATTGACTAGTATGGATAAGATTGAAGGATTTGTGAATGAGCTGAATTTGGCCTGAAGCCGTTCAGGCTGGTATCCCCAACCCAAAATCAAAAAAGGGTTGGAATAAGGCTACCCAAGTAGAATAAAAATATTTAACCAATCACCAAAAGCAGCTCTAAAACTAATAAAAAAACACCTGCAGTAACTAATGTTGAATTGTGGATACAGATTATTGAAAATGGGTCGTTTGAGATGTTTCCAACTGTATGGCCCCTTGCTGACGGTAATAAAGTGTTGATAGACTTTATTAAGGAACACTTTGTAATTTTGTAGCCGAAGTTCAAGAATTATTTTGAAGAGATTATTCAAGATTTCGACTGGGTTCGTGATCCATGCATTATGGATTCAAAACATCTTACGAATAATATACTCGTACAAGAGGAACTGACAGATTTAAAAACAGACAGAACATTGAAATTAAAACTTTTCGAAGTGCCGTTGGAAACATTGTGGTTGTCAATAAGGAGTGAATATCCGGCTATCTTCGAGAGGGCAGTTAATATGTTATTGCCATTTTCAACTACACACACACACACACACACACACACACACATATATATATATATATATATATATGTGTGTGTGTGTGTGTGAACTGGACTTCTCGTTAACTGAAATTAAAACATCAAAGAGGGAGAGACTCAAATCCATTGATGAAGAAATAAGGCCTGCACTGTCAACGATTCTGCCATGGATCAGCCACCTGTGTGCAGCTAAGCAGGTCCAAGCATCACATTGAAAGTATAAGTAGTTATTTACTTTAATATTAGTAATAGAAATCTGTATTTTCCAAAGTGAATTAAAGTTCATAAATTGACGTTTGAAATGGACAGGACATGTAGCACGTATGGGCGAATCCAGAAATGCATATAGAGTGTTAGTTGGGAGTCCGGAGGAATAAAGAAAGAAAGAAAGAAATACCTTTGGGGAGGCCGAGACGTAGATGGGAAGATAAAATGGATTTGAGGGAGGTGAAATACGATGATGGAGACTGGATTAATCTTGCAAAGGATAGGGACCGATGGCGGGCTATGTGAGGGCGGCAATGAACCACTGGGTTCCATAAAAGCCATAAATAAGTAATTGCAAATATATGCAAGAGTCGATTTCTGTTTTATAATAGGCCTAATGATAATAATAATAATAATAATAATAATAAATTTGATTACATTACGTAATTACATAAAGATAGTCACATCATACGTTTTTGAGAGGATTAACATATTGGTGTGCCGTGAGTAGAGAAAGGTTGCGGAACACTGATCTAGTATTATCACTGCTGCTGCTTGCCTCGATGAACTCATGGATCCTGAAATGTACACGTAAAGTTTGGGAATGCGCTCATACTATCTTGTGTGGCGAAATATATCCGAGTCCGGCCGTGAGCCTGACTTATACGTGTATGAGCAAGAATTCTCCAGGAAAGTTTATGCAATTGTTAATTTATTGTTCTGTCAACTGTTCGAAGACAGCTTATTAGCGACACTAATAAGACCAGGTTTGAACCTCATTGACGACACTAATAAGGCTCACTCGTATGGCAACTAAGCCGGGAGATAATGAGGTAGGCTGGTTAGTTTATTTCCCCCTCCATTGCACAAATCGCTGACTTAGTTACATACTACACTAATCAGACTTCAGATGTATACAAACAATATATTTCTTCTTCTGACACAACATATCGTCAAGTGAGATGTACTGCCTGATAATGGATGTACAGTCAGGAACAGAAATATAAGCACATTAGCAGAATACAGATTTACAAATTTATATTTCACTCTTATTATAACATTTAAACAGAAAATAAATTAATTTCCACTCCTGTAAGTATAAAATAAAATTTAGAAATCAAAAAGTTACTTTAACACATAAAATAAAATAATTGTTCTTTTTGTCTCTGATAATGGACAAAAGTATAAGCACAATACAATTTTGGTCAATTTTTTTTTTTTTTGCTTCCACACGCAAAATGATCACTCATTTAGTATTTCGTTGGCTTCCCTTTTCTGTGAATAACGATCCTAAGCGTATTTTGCATGGAACCAATAAGCTTACCTGTAACTTCAGCCCCTATTTCTCGCCACTCTTTCAAGAAGCATCTCCTGCAATGGTTTTTGGCTAGTAATGGCATGCTTACGCATATTTCTGCCAATTCATTCCAAAGATGTTCGATGGAGTTAATGTCTGGTAACTGGAGGAGTGTGAAGCTGATGTGGGGTGTTGTAGACTGCCCACAGACGAACAGTTTCTGCAATATATTTAGGATCGTTGTCCTGTTGGAAGTAATAATTGTCTGTCAGACTGTTTGCACTTCTCTCGAGATTGTTTTGCAAAATATCTTTATATACAGGTGTAACAGAATAACTATTCGTGATATTCTGATGTGATAGAGGACATGGAATTAAACATTTTTTCTTAATAAAGTTATGTCCGGAAATGTTCATTTTCAAGTGATTGTGGTATGAAGGGGAAAAAAAGAAACGAGAATCTCAACTTTGAAAGATACTTTTACTTTCTACGGTTACACAATAATTTTTTAATCTAATACCAGGTATTAAGAAAATGGTATTGATAAACTATAGGAACTGTTCAAAATTGTGGCCGCCATTGTTGACACACAAAGTATAACGCCGTATGATTTAACGACGAATCCTTCGAAATATGTGGTCGATTACGAAGATCGTCACAAGCATGAATAATTCTAGCAACTAATTCTTCTGCTGTATCGATGGATGTTATATAAACAATTGATTTAATGATCCCAAACACAAAAATCAACTGAAGTCATATCTGGGGAATGTGTCGCCCAGGCAACTGGGCCTGCTGTCCCTATCCAACGATTCGGAAAATGTACAGTAGTGGCAAAAAAACCGGACCGACCCTTGTAGCTGATTTCAGAGCCTTGTTCATTCCAGAGCACGATAGACTGGTAACTAAGATTTTCGTGGTTCGAATCCTGTCTGGGAAGAAAACTTTTTTTTGTTCCTTATTCAAATTTATTCCTAACACTTCTCGATTGCTGGTAAAATTCATGTTCTGGGAATAATAAGTTAATTAAGTAGTAAAATATCGCTGCAATCGAAAAGTATTGGGAATAAATTTGAGTAAGGAAGAAAAAAAATGTTCTTCCCAGACAGGATTCGAACCACGAAAGTCTTAGTTACCGGTCTATTGTGCTCTGGAGTGAGCAAGGCTCTGAAATCAGCTACAAGGGTCGGTCCGGTTTTTTTTTTTGCCAGTACTGTACATTTAAATAATTTCGACAGTTTAAGTTTAAATGTACAGATGCACCGTCATGTTGAAAGATCATGTTTCTCCGAATATTAATCGGGACATCTCCAAGTAGCTCCGGAAGCATTTCCGCAGGAAAAATACCATAAACAATATTAATTTAATCGCGCAGGCATAAGATATGACCTCACTAGATAGTTATCAACAAATTCAACGCTACAGAAAACTTCCATTCATTGCGGAGATTTTTCATAGCTTTAGGATTCGTGTCACTCACAGACGATATTTTGTGACCAACAACAAACTAACTTCAGTCATTATTACCATGGTAACAAGAACAGATGAAAAACAAATGTAGCCATAATGTGAGTGATGAGCTCTGTGTTTTATATGAAGCATTTCCGGACACTACTTTATTAAGAAAATAAAATTTTCATGTTCTGTATTACATCAGAAAAGAAGGAATAGTTATCCTGTTACACTCTGTATATATTTATCCATTGTCCCATCAATAAACGCAAGTTCACCTCCATTAGCTGCCATACACTCCCATACCATAACGCCACCACCTCCATGTTTTACAGTGGATTGGATATTCTCCAAATCCCACTCTCTATTCCTTGTTCTCCACACCAAAATTTGTCAATTATTCTGAAAAATGTTAAATTTGCTCTCACCAGAAAATATAACTTTTTTCCCAGAACTCAAGAATATTTGGACACACATTCATTTGCAAAGAGCACACTCTTCTTCATATTTACTTTGCTTATATAGGGCTTCTTTCTTGCCACTCTGGCATGGTACCTATTTTTGTGTAGTACTTTTCTTCTTGTACGGGGATGTACGCATTTTCCTAAATATTCTTTTAATTCTGCTGTTGTGTTGAAGTAAACCTAGGATTTTGTTTAATTAGCTTAATAATCTTTCTCCTCTCCCTGTTGTCTAGCTTAGATGACTGCCCTGTTCGCGGCTTGTTTATCAATGTTTTTGTTTGGTTGAATTTCCTGATTACTGTTCTTACTGTAAAGCGGCTTCTGTTCACAACTTCGTCTATTTCACTGTAATATTTTTGTTGTGTATGTAGTTTAATTACAATTTCTCTTTCCTTATTTGTCAACTCTTTTCCCTTCCCCCCCCCCCTCCCCCATTGTACTCAGTATTACAGTGAAGTTTTTGCTGGATGTATATTCCATAACTAAGACAGTACTGATGCCTGTTTCCTGGCTGTAGTTTGCTGTGCCTATATTTGTGTGCCATAATAAAGCGCTCCCTAACATATTTTAATGTATTATTTCCTTTGGTGTTTTCAGTTTTTGTTTGTATGTAGTATCTTGTACAACAGAAGGTTGAAGTGTCCTAACAGCAAAATTTTTCGATACCTGTACAGTATAAACATAAATGTTTGCACGAAGTTCATATTTGGGGTTCCTCTATGTTTACACTTGTCATAACTACATATCAGCCAGAACCTCAGAGATAAATTATTATTTTAGTTTATTATTATTATTATTATTATTATTATTATTATTATTATTTCATTTACTTGCAATGCATAGTGGCCAGAAGTACTAATATTCGCCCATGCGAGAACGTAAATACCAGACCTGACATCGTAGTTCATTTTTTTCATGTAAAAATTAAAGAGCTCTAAGATTGATAAATTGTGTAAATATATTTTGGGATGCTACAGATTTCATATACAGAATTGAATTTAAAAAACGGGGTCTGCCACATATGCATTTATTAATTACAGTTAATTACAGGGAAGGATAACATTAGAGAGATCGATCACATTGACAGGATCGTTTCCCCAGAAATTCAGGACAGCTCTGAAGGTATACTACGTATTTAAATTACTGTTATTCGGGTGAGCCATCTATTAAAATTGAATGAAGGACCATTTATGGTTTTTTCTCATTGTATAAAGATTATGCGATATATTCACACGGGTCATCTAGTAATATCTTATTTTGATTTTATACATACGGTATACTAAGAAATTTTCTTTGCACAACTTGCTCCCTTCACACCCATGCACATAAGTATGATTCTACTTTCAAAAGAATTATGCGACCTGCTTGCGCCTCTTGATTTTAATTTGGCCTTCTGTCTACAAAGGGTTGAAGGCCACTATCATAACATATTTACATTCTTGTTTTTTTTTCTCTCCAGATTCTTATTACATTGATGACGACTATATAATTTGATTTTAAAATAGCAAACTCTACAATTAATAGTTGTTAAGAACAATTATACAGTATGTAGAGTTAAGGAAGATTCCATTATAACTGAGGATTTGAGACTTAAATTAAACATAAAGTAGCAACGCCACGTTTGTCCAAATGGACAGTGAACAGAGGCTACTGTCGATTGTTTATAAATATTCTACTGTATATGATTATTCATATAGAGATAATCAGCAAGTTGCGTAACATTTTTCTTGCGAGAAACGTATTTTGGGGACATCACAATTTATTTATACGTTCTTACTTTCACCTGTTAAAAGAGCCAGAGTGACTAAATAAAACAAAAGCAGGGGAAACAACCAGTTAGGGCGTGACTAGCAATCGAACGTCTCCCCGCTGGCGTGCGGTAAACAAAGCGTTGCCAGGCTACTGTTGCCATCACAAAGGAAATGACGGTACCGATCGGTTTTGTGAAGCGTTGCCATTTACAATAAGTACAGTTGCGTCCATTTCTATAATTTAGGTCACGGGTGTTCGTAGCTGTGTTGTATAAGAAACAATATTGTGTTGTAATGTAGAATGTAAAATGGTTTTTAGGAAAAAAAAAAAAAAAAAAGCCCATTTGCGTCGCAACTATATTTTGCTCGGAAGATTACATTTAAAGTTAAATTTATTGTTAATCAAAAGAAAATTACGTTTTAAAATTTCCGTAAATTTTTAAAATCAAGTTTTATACGAATGTATTCTTATTCTTAAATCAAAGAATGGGGTTTATTTCAGTTTCTGAATTGTTAGAGAAAAAAAAGACAGTTTCCAAGAAGATAAATTTTTACATACTCAGTTTCATATTTCACATTTGTGCAAGTTTCTCGTTTCCGATTGACATTAGAACCTTTGCATTCTTAAGTATCAAAATACAAATTATAATATTTAACTAAATAGGTACTTACATGTTTTTCACAAAAATCGCAGAACGCGGTCGTTCCGTCTGTCCTCTAGCCTTCTTTATTTGTTACCCATTGCTTCAGGGTGTTCTGGAACGATGATTTTGTAGGTGGCATCGTGAATTCACAAAAACCACACAATTGTCCTTGGACTGATATATTAAGCTTGTATCTTAATCGAGAACAAACGTCTATGTTATATTTCGCGCATATTGAGAAAAACGGCATCATAGTTGATTGTTGTGGGCAGAGTGAATCCACTTCATATGAGACTACAGTAGATCTTTGCTTGGTTAGAGAAAATATTATACTGAAAAAAAAATTGAAGTTTGCATATTTGGCGATTTGTGCAACAAAATCCTGAAAATATGTTACAATATATACAAAAGTATGCAGTATTAACTCTGCGTATTCTTAATTACAGATGTTCGAAACTTATATAAATCTGTTTTTGCATGACTTTAAAAGAGTCTGTAAATATATGCATTTGCATCTGAGTCCTGGCCCTACTTAAAATTGAATCTTCCAGGACGTCGAATGACTTGGTTTTCGTCATGACTGCCCTAAAACTAAAGACATTATCTGCCAGGTATCAGACGCCCTGAACAGGAATCAACTGTGGAGGGGGATGTCTTCTTAGGTTAGGATTGCCAAACCTGTTTAAGTTTTGCTCGTGCATAAATTTAGTACCATCTTGCATGGAACCTATGTTTACTTGAAAAGTCGGAACTATTTTTAACAGTACATAAATTGACGTGTGCTTGTGAAATTAATATATTTTGAATGTCGACAAACCTGTTGATCGTACCTAGTAGCTTTAAAGACGGAGGGGTTAGGGAAAAAAACCCATTGCTTTATGAATACATACGTGTTTTTATTTTAAGTAATTTGTATAAGATGCATCGCGTAGCTATTTGGGTCATTAGGTTCCTGAATGTTTGACTGTAGACTGCTTCTAAAAAGCGACAGAGCTACTTTGACCCATTATGCGTCCCATCCATATGGATTAAGTAGGCAATGTACAATCGAACATAAACTTGCATAAATTTACTTGTTTAATTTTTTTGAATTACTCAGGTTGTTGACAAGATAGGTGTTTGTATCTTTGTTAGTCCACTGTTTCTTGGACTACTATGAAATCTTACTGATCGAAAATTCAAGTGTTTGTCTTTAAATTTCGAGAATTTTAGTTTTTTGATACTTCATTCTCCGTATGGATTATATATTTTAGTACGAGTAATTTGGTGGATATACTTCTTAGAGGAAATATTAAGAGTTTAAATTGATTTGATTCAGGTACTTTTTAAGTTAATTTGAGGTACTATTAAATTTTTTATATCGTGATTGTTTCTGTATGAGTTTGAACATGTGGACGAAGTACACGTATAATTGCACTCCGAATCTGACTAGATTTTATAAAAACAAATCTATGGCGAAGTTGTAAGTTCGTAATTTATATGTTTTATTTAAAAAATGATAGTTCATGTATTCACTGCCACAGCGAACCAAGCAAATACTGTAGTTCAGGTACTTTTTTAGAGATGGCACCTCAGTCCAAAAGAGATGAAGTAATTTATGTAACTTTCACAGCCAAACTGAACGAAGTCCGTAGTGGTGCAGAATATTATTTCATTGCTGTCAAACAACGTTTTAGTGAAAGTGAGTAGTGATGTTGAGTCTTCTGGTGAAGAACGTGTTCCTGATCCATCGTCTGAATCCTTAGGTAATATTTTAATTATGATAGAACATTCAAACAATTACAATAAGTATAATTTGTTTACTGTTGAAGTTATGTTTAAGTAGTGTGTAATATTTAAAATATGAAAAAGTTTTAATAAATATTAAGTTATGTATTTTTTAGAAATTAGTAATTTGCATTATACTGTACAAAAGGCACTTCCTTTTCTTAAGCTTTCAACATCCATAGAATATTGTAAACACAATCTGTATGTTCATAACTTTGACGTACATTCCTTCAATGATAATGTCGGATACATGAACGTCTGGGACAAAATGGAAGGAGGAAGAGGCGTTTAATACACTTACAGGATTATGCTAAAATACCTTAAAGTGAAAGCCTCTAAACATAAAGGCATTATTCTATATTCTGATGCCTACAGTGATCAAAATCGGAATATCAAAATGTCTCTTACACTCTTGAAATTATTAAACAGCACAGACATAGCAGCAGAGACAATTGATCACAAATTCATGGTGTCCGGACAATCTTTCCTTCCAAATGGTGCACACTTCGGACTGATAGGAGCAGCAAGTTGCAAGAAAGGGCACATCTATGTTCCTGAGGACTGGAAGGAAACTATCATGAACGCAAAAACGAAATGCCCAAAATTTTGCGTCATTGACGTTAAGAATTCTGATTTCCTTTTTACTGGAGCTTTGGAAGAAGCTATCATAAACAGAAGGAAGGATACCGAGGAAACGTCTTTCAGTTGGATGGAGATTAGATGGCAGCGAGTTGTGAGAGGTTGTCCCTTCATATTACAGTTCAAAGAAACCTTGAATGAAGGCATACCTTTTCACAAAATAAATTTGGAAAAGCAGGCTCGTGGGCGAAAGTTGCACATCTTGTCGCATGTCATCCAAGATGTATTGTACAGGGCCATAGAAGGATCGGTGTGGCCAAAAAGAATATATATGCATTATCATCTCCTATACATTCAGCCGATTCATCATGCGTACTTTGAGAATCTTCCAGTAGAGGCAAATACTAGACTCCAAGCTACTTCCACTAGAGTAGAGGAAGATGATAATATTGTGTACTGTGATTGATTTGTGACAAATAGTAACATGATTCACTTTCGTTGTTTGATTTACAATAGAAATGCAATACATAAATCAATATCAGTAAATACCAAGTACTTTTCAAAACATGTAAAGCAGTTTTCAATTTATACTGTAACATAATTTTTCCTCAAAGTTTCACAGCCATAATGAACCAAGTCCTCATTAATTAAACAAGTATGCAATATAAAATAGAAATATTAATTGCTATTTTCCATCGCAGTATATTACTAAGTTTTAAATGAATATTTCCTTATGTATTATTACATTATCACTCAACCTGAATTATCTACCTAAAACTTTAAGGGCTGAATTCTCAAAATATGTACTGTTAAATGGACTTGGTCTACTATGGTTCTGAACCCCTCATATATTGAGCAATAATGAATCATGGTCTCGTTTGGTATCTATTACATGACATCCATCATATTTTAATGCAAATATGATTGTTACCTTTAGCTTATAAAATATTGCTCTTTCTTTTAGAGTGCTTGGTAAAACAATATTGATTAAGTATATTTTTAGTAACAGGAAGTGGAATGATTTCAACATGTGATCAGTCAGTCACATTTTGGTAGGGGTCAGAATTACTTTCGTGACCTTGGTTGTACAATTATTTGATAATTTTGACGACCCGGTATTCCTCAGACGTTTTTAATATTACAAAAGTTTGTTGAAATTGACAAAATATAATATAGGATTGAGCAACGATCTTTTGTTCGAAAGCGATTCTTCAGTTTTAAGAGTGTCTGTACTAATTTTGTTCTTACACTTATGTTAAAGAAACGCTGATTTGGAATCCAATTTTAAATACAGTACATTTCATCAGATATACATTTCGTTTTTTGCGCATCACATCTTTTTATTTATAGAATTTTCAAGCTTGCGTCAAATGTAAACTTCATATTTAATACTAATCGGATATTGTGACTTCTCGTGCACGTTATGTTGAATTCATGGTTCCATTAAATTCTGCAGCGAGTCAACTTCTGATTTGTGTCCAGTGTGATTGATAAACGTTAATACGACGCTGACGCCATTCACAAGTGCTTCACTTAATCACTAAAGGAGTTGCTTGTTATTTGCACGTTATGTTCTTTGAATTTGTGGCGCTTTTTAAAATGTTACTGAAATGAATAATTTAAAACTATACAGTTACTTGTCACGCCTTCAACAGCCGTTCTCTGGTTGACAGACCTCATAGGTGCAGCAAATTTTATGATGGAGGTATGAGCGACTGGTTGGAAGGTGCGATGTCATATGCTCGATGCCTTGAAGGGACTAAGAGGTGCCTACGCACTGGTCGTAGGTTCATTCAGTCCTGAGTCATATATATATATATATATATATATATATATAATTTAAAATGATTAATCTCTTGTTGCATTGCAGAAGGTTATATTTTACAAGATCATCATCTTTAACCAAAGTTTGGGAAACAATTCAGTGTGCGGTCATTTCACTAGGTTTATGTTCTCGCCAGGCACACGATGCATTTGTTACTATGTTCATTTGTTCATATGACTAATGCTTTTGAGAAAACGATGTAACTTAATATCTAGACACAAGATTGAAACTGTGTTCTTAGGCTCTCAACATTGAAGACAAAACAATTCAGAATACAGAACAGTAGAACAAATTAATGGCTTTACACAAGAAATATGGTATGACAGAAAAATTTATATTCTATAAAAGTATGCCTCTAACGTCTAAGAATAAGAACCGAAGAAAACACCTTGCAATTTATAAAACAATGATTCCTTCCTTATGTTGAATAGTATACTCGGAGACGAAGTTACTAACTGAAAGAAAAAAAAAAGAAAATTGCTAGCAGCGGATATGTTTTCCAGTGATAAGAGTAGACTTATTTAAAAAATACGAAAAACATTCCCCAGTGATGTGGGAAGAGATTTGTACAATAATTATTTAGTTTATTTTGGAAGTAGTAAACATTTCGATAATATAAAACTATGTAATAAAAAATCTGCTTGCACAACTCGTTCGCTATTCTTTATTAAAACTGTCATTAACCGCCCTTGTTAAATATAGAGACTGTTAAAGCTCAGTGTGATATGTTGGTAATGGTACATTGAAAATGGCAGTGAGAACGGGGAGTATTAAGAGGAAACTTAACCGAATTCAGCGAGGATTTAGTATGTCTGAGAGCTCTGTTCTAACATTTTTTTGTATTTTACGTATATACTAAGTGCTGCGAATTTGACCAGTTTTGACTCGCATGTAATACGCTCGATTTTTTCAGAATATATGCTTGACTCCATACAATATGACTTGGTCTATATGCCTTTTTCTTCTAAGTAACTTTAAATGAAATAGCGTAATTGCGCCCAACGGGTTTGTTTTTTTAATTTGTAAAAAAATTACGAGAGACCATATTTATGTATTTAACTCAGGTAGAGATAAGGCTATCAGGCCTTCTCTTGCCCTCTACCAGAGGATTACAACTGCAATATTAAGAATACAATTACAATTAATATTAAATTTACAGATACAATAAAAATCAAAGTACTAAAAGATTAACTGATTAATAAAAGCTAGACAGTTTATTGTAAAAGTTAAGAAGAGAGAAGCATTTGGGAACGTCCATGAGAAAATGTCCAAAAATGAAAATAATAAAAATATATTTTCGTCTACGTATTATATATCAAATGAAAGCTTGAAATTACTATTTTTAGGCTACATATCAATTTTCTTCATTTTAAGAATGTATTGTTCACTACATTACAAGAAATATGACATGGTCCAACACTTAGCATTATGACAATTCATAACATTATTTCACGTTATGTTCAGAAGTCTAATAAGTGAGGCACACATAATTTTTAGGCACCAAGATATCCACTCTATCTTCTATTTAAAAAATATAATCCTTTTATGTAAGTACACAATAAGGAAAAATCAATATTTTTAATTTTGAAAATGGTTGTCTTCATGTCACACTACTGACAAAATATTTTAAAAGTTTCCGTAACAAGATTATTACTGGTGCAATTTACTGGTAATTTTAAGAAATGCTAGTTTATTGAGTGGTCCATAGGTGGTGCAAAAAGTTTTTTCGCTAGCAACGTCGTTTTTTTTTAATAATTGTCCAAACATTGGTCACACTACTGACGCTGCTGCTGTTTGAAGTGTATTCAGTGCTATATCATCTGAAAAATTGCTCTATTGAGTCTACTAGCCTAATAACAAGTAGTAAATATTGTATTATATTATGTGTGCAATATTTAAGCTAAAGTACCTCAGTTTGAATCCATACTTAACATAACTTTACAAGCAACTTAGATTATTGTAGATTAATTTAAATATTTTTACTTCATCTTTTTATTATTTTTAAAGTTCTAGAATGACTAAAACTGGAGCTGAGATACAAAGGGCATATGCAGAAAAAAAAAAAAGAATGATGAAGACTACAAACGCCATAGAGCTGCGATTGATAAGCGTTATAGAGAGAAGAGAAAATCGACAGAAACTATCCAGGAACGGAATATAAGAAAATCTAAGGCTGCGATTAGGAAGCAGAAGAGTCAAAGACAAATTGAATAGCTGGCCCAGATGGCTCAAGCAGTAGGGGCACGGCATGTCTCTATCGCTTGTTCCGAAGGGTTGTGGGTTCGAGTCCCGCCTCGGGCACGGGTGTTGTGTACGTACTAGTTTAAGAGAGTGGAAAACAGAAAAAAAAGAGAGAAACGGAAAAATAAAAAAATAAAATAAAGAATTACTCGAGGATAGTAGTGAAGCTTCACCATCTGCACTGGGAAAGGCATTCAAGAAAGTTGATAGAAATATGTCTCGGTCTCCAAGGAAGCAGAGGGCTACGGTTGTAAAATTAGCCACAAAATACGGTGTTCCATTACAAAATAAAGTATTAGCTATTAAGAGGGAAAGACTTTCTGATGATGTAACTAATCTCATTACAGGATTTTATGTAAATGATGAGATCAGTCGTGTTGATCCAAGTCTGAAGGGTGTCTCATCACAAAGATTCATCACAACAGCACGACGACACCTTCTCTATCCAATTAGGGAAGTCCATAATCTTTTCTGCAGAAATATCCAAGCAAGAAAGGTGGTCGTGGCAAGTTTGCCTCTTTGCGCCCTCCACATGTGAAACCATACAGGGATATGCCACATAATGTGTGTATGCCGCATCCATGAGAATTTCTCTAATCTTCATGAGAAGATTTCAGGTGTCCTGCCAGGATTTGGAGCATCCATTAAAGACTTCATACAAATACCTGTCTGTAACCATCAAAAGAAAAATGAAGCGATGAAGAATGTTAACATATTTTCTGATGGGTGTGCTGGACAACTCAAGTCCAAATATAACTTTTCAAACATTACTCTTCTCAAAGAACAGTTCAATCTGTCCAATCTGACTTGGACATTCTTTGCCACGTCACATGGCAAAGGTGCCGTTGATGGTATTGGTGCTGTAGTGAAACGAAAGGTTTGGAACTTGGTTAGAGCCAGAAAGGTAACCGTGCGAGATGCCGAAACATTTGCTCGAGCCTGTAGCACACCCAAAGTAAATGTGCTTCATGTTAAGAGTGAGGAAATAAATTCTGTGACGCAGAAACTGGGTAAAGCTTGGGAAAATACCCTACCTATTACGAGGACGCAAAAAATTCAACGTGTTATTCCTGTGTCAGCCTATAAGATCAAATATAAATATTTTCCGCAGAACTCCAGTGAATTGGAAGAGTATCTTCGCTCTGAAGTCCGTAAGAGACAGAGAAAGCGTCCAGTTCATCACAAGTAAAGAAGAGTGTGTCCCTGGTTGTAAGAACACTTGTCTTGCACATCAAATAGAAAATGCAATTGGAAGTCACACTACTGACGTCACACTACTGACGCACATTATATTTTAAAATACTTTTTATAATTAAAATAGTTGTAGTTAATTAAACAAAACATTATGCAAGATACATTGAAAGACTCATATTTGTGTCACCAATCACTGTAATTAGTTCATTTTCAATTTTGCAGTAACATATCAAATTGTTTTCTACTACTTTACACCAGTCTAAATATTGTCACACTACTGACGTGTAAAAAAATTGAGGTAGGATTGAGTTCGACTGTTGTTAACAAAATTTTGTGCATGACTTTGCAAGTTCTCAAAGAGTATATACATACATATGGTAAATGAGATTAATAAGAAATAACTTGCTAAATTTCATACAATAATAAAAATTGTGTCACACTACTGACGGTAGACGTTCCCATTTCTCTTATTGATTAAGTACAAATTAAACCTACTCTATGCAGTAAGAAAATGCTTAATAAGCTTGCTTTTGAACGCTACTAAATTCCGACATTCTCTGATGTCACTGGGTAGGGTATTCCACAAGCGTGAGAGCGAGATTGTGTATGATGATGAATACGATGATGTCTTATGTGTATTAAACTCGTATTATATTAATTTGGGTAACCGTACACTCTGATAAGCATGTTAACCGACTAGATGTTGAGAGCAATATAAATACAATGAACTTTCATATTCGGAAACCAGTCTGGAAGTTGATATCTGAAGTGTTTGTTACGAATATATTAGAGAACGGATTTTATAAAATACTTCTTTCTTCCAAAGTAGTCATATTGCCTGTAAAACACTATTGTAAATTCGCGGAGGCAAATAAACGTTTGTTTTGGATACGCCTATTCGCGGCGTTGTTTCAGCGACAATATTTGTGACAAACATTTCTGTTCATATTATATTCCTCGTCGGGATGTAATTCAGATATACAGTACATGTCTGAAAACACATCAGAGAATTATGATTCAATATTTTTCTTTAATGTTCCGTATTGTAGTTGTTATAATGAAACATTTTGAAATAATTTTGTTTTGTTAAAAAATGAAGTGAATTGTGAGTGGCATTGAATTTTAAAAATATGTTATTGCTTTATTACGAACACACTATGGTGCGCAAAGTAAAAGAGTCCTCTGTCTTTAGCTGAAGGTACATAACACACGTCGATAAACAACGATCGAATGCGGCCACGCTTCGTTTTTCTCTCTTTTAGTGTGTGTGTGCCTGCGTGCGTGATTATATGTACAAGAAAATTTACGGATTATAAAAGCGACCTTTCAGCCATCATGGAAACACCCTAGGGTCATATTTTCGTCAAAATATTCTTGACCTGTACATTCAGAAACTGACTTAAAATGTCCTGAAATTACTGCATGAACATTTGCTAGGCTTACGAATAGAATTACAGCAGGGTATAGATTGGGAAGTGTGTGTAATTTCGTATTTTTCTGGCATTTACCACTGTTTGTGCCAACATAATGGGGAGATGCAATTAATTTGAAAGTAACGGACGCAGCTTAATGTGGAGTTCATTGCATATGGTTAGGTTTACGATTAAATACAGCTACATCTGCAAACATATCTAGACTCCCAGGCACCTCGGGTAAGATACGAATCACGAATCCATCAGTAGTAAAGCGTAATTTCTGGAGAATAGTTTTCTTTACCGTTGTCGATAGGTAGTTTCATACCGAGTACGTCCAGTTTATGATAAAGATTACGTTGTACAGTAATGTATTCTGCAAGACACCGAAATTCGAAGATGTTGCGATTTGATCATTCCAGAGATTGCAAATATTACGTATCGAATAGAATTCAAAGGGAATGTTAAATTAATAAGAGCACATTCTTTTGGAAGATTTGGGAGACGGTTGCTTCGTTTATATCGATTGAAATGGTACTTCACGACTGATGGACGTAGAATGAATGCTCTGTTAGCAGTCTTGGTGTAATCCATTATTATTATTATTATTATTATTATTATTATTATTGCAAAGTATTACGCAATTTATGGACACGTGGTGCTGTTTTTCAACTGAAAGGTGCAGTACCGGTTGATGACCCGTTTGCGTGTGTTAAGGCAAAGTTTGTTTGGTCTCCAGGGCAACCGCCTATCACAACCCTCTCCCCACCAACCCTTCTGTCTGCAGCCGTAGCTTGTTATACACGATATCCCCACCCATCAGGTCGTCCTCACCCACCCATACATCTTTTATGATCGACTCCTCATGAAAAATTTAGAAAACAAATGAACGTATGATGGCGCAAGTCTTAAATCCCTCCTTCCACTACTCACTTATTATCGACCGATTATTGGCAAGTAGACACTGATACCGTAGAAATGAAGTGGGCTTAGGAAAGTGTTCCTTTTGCAAGCAAGAAGACACAAAATTAGTTAATTTTGTATAATGAGGTTTTACCAGCGGTTTAAGTTTCCTCCTTTCATGTATTGGAGCAAAAATTCGAATCTATATCGTTTATAGTTAACGATGATTACCACGAAATTAGAATTCCATTATTTCGAACACTGAGAGCTATGTAAGTTATTTTTTCTTATTGAAATAAATACATAGGATATTTCAGAAATCGGTACAGAATTTTTTGGGATGATAGGTTGAGTTTAGGCACTTCAGGCGATCATTTTAAGGGCAGGAACGACATCTGAATAAAACTGGTGAATCTAATTTAGAGTAACTGGCCTCGCCTGACTAACATCTCATTGTGCCAACCTAACAGTTACAAAATTACTATCGTGATATATGTAACGTGTATATTCGAGGAAGTGATATTATCGGCGCTCTCAAATGGTTAACATCGGCAATCCTTTGCTACTGAAATTTACACCGTTCACAACGTGTTTATTTTACTCGTGTACTTCTTACTCGCCGAGCCAGTTATCACTCGGCAATCGCCGAAAAAGTCGAGTTTTTGCAAAGTAGTTCTCTTGGAATAGAGTTTCTTCAAGGAGCATGACACCCTCTATAGCTATGATGATGATGATGATGATAATAATAATAATAATAATAAAGGTAAAAAAAAAAGGTAAAGGTATCCCCGTAACATGCCATGAAGGCACTTGGGGGGCATGGAGGTAGAGCCCCATGCTTTCCGTGACCTCGGCACTAGAATGAGGTGGTGTGGTCGGCACCACGCTCTGACCGCCTTTTACCCCCGGGAAAGACCCGGTACTCAATTTTATAGGAGGCTGAGTGAACCTCGGGGCCGTTCTGAAAGTTTGGCAACGAGAAAAAATCCTGTCACCACCTGGGATCGAACCCCGGACCGTAGCCAGCTGCTCTACCAACTGAGCTACCCGGCCGCCAATAATAATAATAATAATAATAATAATAATAGCAACATTACTGATACTAAAAGATAAAAATACAGTCAAGGTATTAGTATTGTGGAACATTTGGTACACATAAACTTCAACATAATATTTTCGACCTTATTTCTACGGAATGTAAATGCTGCAGGAAACACTGGGGATAAAATGTTGCAGCATGCTGTTGTATTAGGACGTGACAAATGTATACATACAGATTTCGGTTACAGAACTGTAATCCGTGACAAGAAAACTCAAGTCTAATTCATTAACTAGTTATGGAGGCTACATCTGTTCCTACTACTGTAGTTATGCTTTTAAAACTAAAAGGTACCTACTTGTAATTCCCTAACTTCAACATCTCATCTTACACTGCTCGGTTATTAGCCAGTTTCGGGTAACAATCTGTTAATTTGGTAAAGGTATCCTTTGTATACGCCATAAAGGCGTTTAGGAGGTATGGAGGTAGATATCAATTTTCTCATGGTTTTAGGTACTAGAATGATGCGATGTGGTCGGCACCACGCTCTGACCGTATTTTTATCTTAGGAAAGACCCTGTATTACATTGGACAGGAAGCTGTGTGAACCTTACGGCCGTTTTTTGAACTTTTGGCAATGAGAAAAAAAATTACGTCATCACGTGACTTTTCAATCATGTTATCAAATTCTGAACATGTGAATACAACCTATGCAACCAAACGGTGTTAAAAAAAACTGAAGGGAAGCGCAGATGTGTTTTAATGAAGACCTAACGAAACTGCCAATAATATTCTTACGGTTAATGAAGGTTGAATCACATGTCTGTTACTGTAAATGGCTAGGTTTTTGTAATCGTCTGAAGGACAAGATGTTTCATGATTCATTGTATCTCATTCTTCGAAATTTCTAGATCGGCAGGTGGAATTAAATAAAATCTCCGAAGTTAGCATGATGTCGAACACAGGAAATAAGAGTTGATCAGTGCATACAAGGATCATTTATTATTTATCGTAAGAAGGGGAATTCCCGAACTATACCCATTTTTTAAAGCGCTGGGACATGACATTAGCGCTGCGATAGGAAAAACAACAGAATATCACATAGCGTGGTAGGCCTATTGCTATGGTACAACGTTTAAGTTGCCAAAGTTCCCACATGGTGAATGCTCAGTCTCTCTCTTGGCGACATTTATTGTGCACACAATGTTAGCATTGATACGTTTCTTCTTTCATTCTCTTGATTTTGTATTGTTTTTCTACCTTTGCGTAAATTGTCAATGTTTTAACGTCAGCCATCTAACGTCAGTTCCATTGGCAACAGAGCGCTGTAGTTGCAAGCTCGACCGCGTAACTGTCATGTCCCATCTTAAAAAAGAAAAAAACAGGTATAGACTCTTTGGGGCTGCAACTTACATGCATACCGATATAGAGAGTCCTGTTGCTAAATTTCTTGTAAATCCTATGTTTTATAATTTGTCTTCAGACCGACTGAGACCATTTTTCGTACACTCAGTTTTAAAATTTGAGGGTCATATTCATAGACATTCTTAGCACGGGCTTCCGGTGGATGATTAGCGAACTAACGGTTTTCATATTCATAAACCAATGTTAGCGATGTTATGATATGAATGCTGTACAAGTAACCACTCGATAACCAGGGCTAGTTTAGTACGCTCGTAGTGCGGGCTAGCGAAATGTCTATGCATAGCACCCTAAGAAACCAGACTGTTGGTAATGAGATACCCTCGATTAGCGAGTTAGAACGACTGATACACGCACAATAAATTTGTTCTAATTCAGTTTTCTCGAAACTAACCTATAAATTAACGTTGAAGTCAACAATGAAATTAAACTCCCATTTGTTATTGGTCTTATCTGCATTTGCAGCATTCCAATTGCGTCAGTTATATACAATGGACACAAGGCGAAGCTATTCTTTGTTTGCGAACCCACGTTCCTCCGCGGTCAAAGCGACGCCGCAGAGAGCGTGCATGTCTCCTTGAAACAAACTAAGTCAATATATTGATCATTTCATGCTTTTAAATGTTCATGGGAAAAAAAAAAGTTCTCGACCGTTTGTACGGGATTAATTATAAAACAGGTCGCCCGGACGGGGCCCTGTCTTTAGAGCTCGCAACTATTACAGATATATGTCGTGTCTACAACTCCTCATTTGACTGTCGCCATCGAGTTCTAAGGGGCAACCATTTTGTTTTTGACTTATTATAAAAATTAAAAAATCACCTTAAGTCGCCTGAATCTTGACAAATTAATCCTGCGTTTCAGACAGAGACTTTTGTCCTCACAGAGGGCTTGTAAATTTTTTGCAAAATTCTTCATCGTCTGTTGATACAGCAAGTCTCTTGGTTCACACGCCACTTTGGAACTACGTTCTGCGGTGCTTTGGATGTGTAATAATTAGTGCTGCGGTTTCCGTCTCTGAACCTGGAAGTTGTGACACTATTGATAACTAGAGGAAGGAAGCATAAGCAATAAAGTTTAAGAGTACTGTGCCGAAACAGGCCACCAAAGCATAGTAAACAATGTCAGGCAACGAGACCATGTGGACTAAGAGCCAATAAAAATCGCATCTCATTCCATAATCACTTAACCCGACTCAACTTGTGCTTATTCTGAGAGAAACATACCGGATATATCTGACAATATTTCGGGTTGGAAATCGCGAGGCCTGGTAATAATTAAGAGTATATTTGAATATCAAGAGAGGGATAAAGTGCCTACATTGGATTAACTGAAACTGCAGTTACACAGAACTGAGCAAAGGGTCTAGACGGAAGACAGAAACTTCGCTAAAGTAACTGCCAGGTTTTAAATTGACAGATAATCTATTACTGAAACATTGTGTACGTCTATACAAAAATGTTACAGAGTTGGCTACATTTTTATATACGCAGAATGTAGTAATTCAATGAATGAAGAATCTCAACTTTCATCTGTTTCCTGTTGTTTTTCGTTCTCATATTTAATTTTTGAAATTTTTTAAAATTTTGTAGTAAACTACAACAAACTTAGCATGTGGCATGTGATGTTTTGAATCCCTGAACCATTTCGAGGTATTAAAACGGTTTCTTTCATTTCCGATGTCATTATGTCGTCCACACCTGTGGAGTAACGGTCAGCGCGTCTGGCCGCGAAAGCAGGCGGCCCGGGTTCGATTCCCGGTCGGGGCAAGTTACCTGGTTGAGGTTTTTTCCGGGGTTTTCCCTCAACCCAATATGAGCAAATGCTGGGTAACTTACGGTGCTGGACCCCGGTCTCATTTCACCAGCATTATCACCTTCGTGTCATTCAGACGCTAAATAACCTAAGCTGTTGATAAAGCGTCGTAAAATAATTACTAAAATAAAAAAATCATTATGTCTTTACTCCCTTTTTATTTGTAATTACAGTGTCCCGAGCATACAATTGGTACTCATTGTCCTGTGACATGTTTCATTCTTGTCAGTTCATTTTAAATATACATACTAGGTTCAAAAAGTTCCCGGAATTTGCTAGCATCATAGAAACAACGTACCTTAAACACTATTCTACAGCATTCCCTTCAAAATAGTTGCCTTCCGCAACAACACACTTTTGCCAACGCGTGTAGAGTTCCTGGAAGCAGGCCTGGAAGCCATTTTGTGAAACCCGTCTTAGTGCTCTCGTCGCGTTTGCGATAACCTCTTCAGCATTGAATCTCCGTCCTTTCAGATGACTTTTCAGACGGGGAAACAGAAAGTAATCAGGTGGTGAGAGATCAGGAGAGTATGGTGAGTGATCCAAAGCAGTTATGTTGTGCCTGGCAAGAAAATTCTTTACAATAATTGCGCGATGAGCAGGTGCATTGTCATGCATAAGGAACCAGTTGTTTTCTACCCACTTTTCTGGACGTTTCCTTCTCACTGCGTCCCAGAGGCGACGGAGGGTTTCTACGTACAATTCTTTCGTTACAGTACGACCTTCTGGAATGAACTCATGGTGCATGAGACCCTGAGAGTCGAAGAAAACTTCCAAAATAACTTTGCTTTAAGTGTGCCTAAATGCGACAGGCTCATGTCAGTAGATTTACTGGCATATGAAAGAACTCCTGCGTGACAAAATTCCGGCACATCCGGCGATGCTGATATAACCTCTGCAGTTGCGAGCGTCGTTAAATAAAACATAACATTTAAAATAACTTTGCCTTTGGAAGTGTCCCTAGGAAATTTTTGCTTCCGAGGAGATGTTTTCGATTTCCACTCAGATGACTGTCGTTTAGGGACTGGGTCGTACAAGTAGCACCAGTTTCATTTTGTTTAAGAAATCACCATCTTCATCAGCCATACTGATCATGTCCCCAGCAAAACACAGAACTTGATGTTTGTACTTTGCTCTGTGGACATAATTACAAAATGCGACGAACAAACAAAACACTATGATAAACAAATGCCTACAACTCAAAACCAATAATTGCCATTATCAACAAACTTTAAAGAAATGACATCATGAATGTTACCAACAAAACAAATGTATAATATCCCTTGTTATATATTAATACGAAAAATGGTAGTAAAATTCCGGGAACTTTTTGAACCTAGTAGTATTTTACAGCGAGCATTAATTACTTAAAAAAAATTACAGCAAGTCAAAATAAATTCTATGTTCAGGAGAGTAGGCAAAACCAAGAAAATTATTGATAGGTGTTCTATAAAAAAAAAAAAAACTTTGTTACTACTGGCTTACATGTTAATCATAGAAACGAAAACGTATTTCTGTTGTTACTAAGAAAACAGAGGCCTTGCCAGTAAGAAGCTGGTTTGAAATCATCATGGCCTCTTCCAAGATTAAATTTCACATTTTCGAGGAAAAGGAACGAAATAATGACGAAAACTCTGAGACGTCTAAGCTAGAAATAGCAGAATAAAGAAGGAATGTTTCCTTATTACAGTTGCACAACATTTCAAAATGTATTTATGAACAAAAATTATGGAACATGCAATTTTGCGTTTAATGCGTCAGTTTATAATTAGCAATAACGCAAAAAATTTGTTTGTTGTGCAATAGCAAAATATAAAGAAAAACTTACAGAAATAAATTTTAGTAACTAAAGAAATGTCGTCGGCTTGCTTATAAAACCGCGTAAGCCCAGTTTTTCCCGATCGAAAAATCGAAAGAGAATTGGGAGGACAAATTTAAAAGGTACGCAAAACGCGTCCTTGCAAGGGGTTGGGGGCTGTACAAAACTAAATATGTGAGCTCCAAGCCTGTTGGCCACTAGTCTCACTCCGGGTTACGCTGCTCCCCTGAAGGAGCTCTAGAAAATTTTGAAGGGGAAGCCGAAATTGGACGTAACCTCTTAGGTACCACATACGCGAGGGGGACTGAGATTTGATCAAGTGATCACGGAACGGGGCGAGGAGGAGTTGGCTGGTGTTTGCCGTTAGGGTGGCAAGACGCTGTCATCTGTTGTTCGATGACAAAGCATGTGAAGGCCGTCGGAAGAAGCGCCGTGAAATCTAAATCTGCAATTTGAGAGGTCCCTGTCCTTTCAATTTGCGACTAATTGAGTGATCTCGTATGTTAATAGACAATTTATAGGATCTGAACTAGGGCATACGTCGTTTATAATAAGGGGGGAATATATATGGGGAAGGGCATATAGGTCCGTGGCCCATTTCTTATAGGGCTCATCCCGACATTTGTCTTACGCCTGAGGAAAACCATGGAATACCTTAGGCAGGATGAGTTTTCTCATATATAAGAGACTAGCCAATTTGGCTATTATGTAGGAGGTGATTGTTGTCATGAGCCTTGTTGAATCGTCTCAATTTTGAGACAAGCCTTTTGGCTATATGATGGCTCAATTACGAAGAGGGGGGAGAGATGTAATTGTTAATTTAATTTAGAGTAATTAGGGAGATTCATGGGGATATGAGTGCAGGTCCGTGGCCCATTTCTTTTAGGGCTCATCCCGACATTTGTCTTAGCGCCTTAGGAAAACCACGGAAAAACCTTAGGCAGGATGAGTTGTCTCAATATCCGAGACTAGCCAGTTGGCTTTTAGGTTGAATGACTCTATATGAATCGATGGATATATATTAACCAATTGGCTCTATGATACTTCCATCGATCAACAGATGTAGATATTGTTAGGGAGGGATTTTGTTTAGCCCAGTTAGACAAGGTCATTTTAAAGCGGTTGCACTATCCAAGGAGTCTCCTGGAGTTGAGTCGTGGCTACCAAAACCTGGGAGTAACGCCAGCCTCCCTGTCCTCCTGTCTCAATAGTATAGCTAATGGACCTGTCTGGTGTCTACGCCGTAACCTAGGATCATACTGGCCGAGGCCAGATATGAGCGGGTTGGGGTTAGCACGAGCTTCCGCATACATGTTCCTAGCCAGTCGAGCAATGAACTCGTCTATGGTTGGCAACTCTAGTTCATCATGGAACTTTCTTCTCGAGGCGACTCGGGGAGATGGGTAATGAGTCGAATCACCTGGTTTTGGATAACTTGGAGTTTACGGAGATGGGAATGTTGACGTCTGTATATGTGCGACACTCCATGGGAAAGGGGACCTTAACTTCCACTTTGGCGAGGAGGAAAAAATAATGAACAAGATTATTTTTATTTGGTTTAAACATTCAAAATAGTACAGAAGTTACACATGTTTTTATTTTAAGTTCCGAAAATTTTCATTTTGAAAAAAAAAAAAAAAAAAAAAAAGAAAAACAAATTTAAAGTTTAACAACTCTTCAAATTTAGTATTCAGATCTAGTGTACACTCCCACAGGATTTTTTTTTTTTTTTTGTTCAATCCAGATTTGATATCAGAATTGTAATAAGTTAATTCTCATATGAATTATGTTTTTGTCTCTCCTGCAAAATTCCTTTTCCCCTTTTCCCATGGACTGTCACATATATTTTGTAAATTCGTTCTCTGATAACACGTAAGTCTATAAGTGTTTTTATAAGTAACAAATGCACGTGCTGATATTGCGCCCTTCCACGTCGACGAGGCATACCTGTACTAGCTTTCACGTTTGCATTTCGTTTGGAAGCTCTGCACTGACTTAGCAAGCATAACACTCACCTGCTAGTGACACAAAAGACGTCACTGCTGGGCTTATGTGTACGCCATCTCTCTGGAAACGTAATCAATTATTGGTGGTACACTGTTCTACACATCTCTCGAGTTTGGAATCGTTCGGGCCATTCTTTCTGGGTGTTGCACTTTTCACAAACACTAACATATTAATGAGCGATTTCCTTCCTGACCTACAATATCTTTATTCGCCCCTTCAATTGGACTCACATCTGTCAAAGATTTGAACTTCTCTTTTAATTTTCGTGGCATTTTGTCTGCGAAATACAAAAAGAGATAAAATGAAACGACTCACTACAACTTCCTGCCTCAATTCCTGTTACTTGGCTTAAAAGAGAACATTAACAATAGTCACATTGAATTGTGTTTGATTAGATTTAGTCAAGTGTAGAAATGCAGAGAGAGAACTAATGAATAAAATATCGGCAGTGAAAATTCATTTATGAAACGAAAAAAAAGTTTATTTTACCTGAAATTATCGGAATGAAGAACAAAATCAAACTGAGATTTGAACTTAGAGCGCTTTCAGAATAAGAAGGCATATAAGGCGGAGCTAGTTCAGGCCGGTCTATCCTCGACTAGCCAGTGACAATGAAGCGGTGTTGCCTAGTTAAATCGTCGCGAAGTCTCGCTGAAGCGTCGCGTATTAGTTTCTTTCTTGCGCGCACAATACTTATGGCTAGGAATGAATTTTAAATTGTGCCATTCGATAGAGCTCCGAATTCTGAATCCAACAGTACAAGAATGGCAATTGTATGTCAACTGGTTCGCGTGTTATCGCTTCAAGACTAAACAGAGATATCCAACCTACAGCATAGAACATGTTTTGCTCTGAATTCAGTCTCTGTAAACGAAAATAGATTCTGTTTATTTTCAAATTCAGATGTGGACTGTTTTCTCTTGTGTGATGTGTAACTTACCGTAACAATGTCTCTTGAAGGGATTGCAATTGGCTCTGGTGTTTCATCTGTTATACGCAAAGGGATAGTCCAACACTCACAAGCGAGGAGTATGGTATTTTAATATATAATTTTTTAAAGGTCTAACTTATGATTCAGTGCGTGTCAGTTCTTCACAAACAAAGAATCTGATTGCAGAGACGTGTGGTTTAGAAGTGCATACGTTATCTCATATTCTCGGACAGGACAAAGAGACAATTAAAATAGGCGGTATACTTGAATTTACTTCTCCTGGAAAATAACGCAAAACAAACGTGTTAATTATTTGTAAAATTTTCAGTACCGTGTATTACTTCATCGTACGATATTTTAAATACATTAGTAGTATGTGTTAGCAGTGCCATTATAATAGAATGTGGAAAGAAGAAGAAAGCTGAGAATAATCATAGGTACGATTTTTACTTTTCATTGAAATATTATACATGGTATAAGACGAAATATTGCATAAACATATGAGATATTTGGATGATATTGTAAACATAAACACTCCTGCCTCTTTTTCCATGAATTATACGAAGAGCATTAACAACATTCTTCTTTAAGAGCATTAGAAAACTTTATAAAATGAAGCACATTAACTACATTTCACTTTAAAAATAAATACAGGCATGCTAGGAACGAGGAGATTTTATAATTCCAAAACTCAATTTCTATTTTAAAAACCTTTCGTTATATATATTACACTTTATACGATTTTTCTAATATACAATTTTATCTTCAATATATTAACGATATTATTGGATTACGGTTTTCATATTCGCTTCTGTACAACTACCTTCACTCGTAGATTTATATTGCCATAGGCCAGAGTGATAGAACATAGAATCCTGGACTTCTAGGTAGGTATAAGCTTGATGATTAAATTAAATTAGATAGGCTTGATTAAATAATGTAAAAGAAAGTAATCTTCAGTTTCAATATGAGTACTGAATTAGGCCTACATATGAACAGATATGCTTATATTCTTATAGCCGGATTCTTAGCCAGAATATGGAACACTGGACCTCTAGATATGTAAAAATTATATGATAGAATAAAATTAGATAGACTTAGTTTAGCAGAGAAAAATAAAATAATCTACAGTTCCAGTATGAGTACTGAATTATATATGAACACACATTATGATTACGTTGCATTATAGCCAGATTCGTAACCAGAATGTAGAACCCTGTACCCCTAGGTATGTATAAGCTAGAGAATTAAATTAAATTATATAGGCTTCATTTAACGGAGGAAAAATAAAAGACTTTCCAACTTCAATACTAAATTACGTATCTACAGATATGTTTTCGTTTTGTTATCGCTAGATTCTTAGGCTTCCCTACAAACAAACTGTACCTTATATTTCCTCTCGAGAAATAAACAATAATGAATTCAGCTTGGCTGTACAAGGAAGTCTGAGTAAGAATTAAAACATTCTTTCTCAGACATTAGCAAAGTAAATTTCTACATATGTCACTTTATTTCGCAAGTCAGTGACTCCAAGAGCTACTGATCTATGAAACGAAGAAGTAATAAAAATTGAGATGAGAATTACTCCAGTAAGAGTAATTATATTTAAATATTACACACAGTGAAGAAAGAGGTCTCGACCCGCTCTCTCAGCGAGAGGGCTGCAACTGATATGTTCTGTCCTTATCTGTTGTGTCTGTCTTCCACGTCTCGTGCATGTGTGACAATGTCTAACTGTTCCTAGCACTCAATTGGCTTAGGCCATATGCCTTCTTATTCTGAAACCGCTATAATTATTTTGTGAGCAACCAAATTAAATACAGGTTTAATGAGATTTGAGATCTGAAGATAGATTTACACAAGACAAACAACTTTATTAAATTCAGTAAACCTTACTTACAAATGGCCGCCCTCACATAAGCCCGCCATCGGTCCCTATCCTGTGCAAGATTAATCCAGTCTCTATCATATCCTACCTTCCTCAAATCCATTTTAATATTATCCTTCCACCTATGTCTGGGCCTCCCCAAAGATCTTTTTCCTTCCGGCCTCCCAACTAACACACTATAATTATGCATTTATGGATTCGCCCATACGTGCTACATGCACTCCCTATCTCAAACGTCTGGATTTAATGTTCCTAATTATGTCCGGTAAAGAATACAACACATGCAGTTCTGCGTTGTGTAACTTTCTCCATTCTCCTGTAACTTCATCCTTTTTAGTCCCAAATATTTTCCTAAGGACCTTATTCTCAAACACCCTTAATCTCTGTTCCTCTCTCAAAGTAAGAGTTCAAGTTTCACAATCATACAGAACCGGTAATACAACTGTTTTATAAATTATAACTTTCAGATTTTTTGGCAACAGACTATATGACAAAATAATCTGCTTCACAGGGAGCTTTACCTGAAAGACTAGATTTGCATAATATATGACAAAAGCTTCTCAACCGAATAATAAGACGCATTTCCCATATTTATTCTGCGTTTAATTTCCTCCCGAGTGTCATTTATATTTGTTACTGTTGCTCCAAGATATTTTAATTTTTCCACCTCTTCGAAAGAAAAGTATCCAATTATATTTCCATTTCGTAGAGTATTCTGGTCACGAGACATAATCATATACTTCGTCTTTTCGGGATTTACTTCCAAACCTATCGCTTTACTTCAAGTAAAATATCCGTGTTTTATTTTATTATTTATTTAAAGTAAACAGAACAGTGTTTATGTTACTGAAGAGGTTGGTCTGAACCCTGGAAATCATACTTTTATGATGACTATTACACTTTTACTATGTCACACTACTTTTGACCAATAAAACGGTACGAAAGAACGTCTTTCAACCAATCATGGCTGCTTATCGCACAATTTTATCGCGTCCCTAGCATTTGTTTATTTTTATCACTACCCTAGCATTTGTTTCTTTGTTTGCCAACATTTCGAACTGCTCTGGTCTGGACGTCAAAAAACAGAAAATTACAAACCACTCCAGTCGATGCACAGCACTTTCAAATATGACTCGCATTGGCATTCAAAAACAAGAATTAATAAAGATCACTGGTCATATATGAAGAGCACCATTCGGAAATCCTGAATAAGTTGAGGGATACACCATGTACATCAACGAGTTCACTTCTTTTACGCACACGTCCAATATAACATCAACTGAACCACCAACCACTAAAACATTCAAATTTGAAAATTGTACTTTCAATAATTGTTTCTTTTAAAATTATTCATGTTTATTTTTATTTCATCATCGTTAATTAAAACGTTTTTGTTTATTTCATCATCCCTAATTGAAACTTTCGACATTGGTCTGCCGTGGGTATTATCCAGTTGTTCCGTGTTTGTATTATTTAGGTTATGTTATAGCTTCTGCTATATGATATTATGAATAGTCACGTATCAGAGATTGTTTAATATGTACTAAGATTTATTGAAAATCATGTCAAGTGACGGTTCATTATTGGGATCCGGATAAATGAAGTGGAATGCAACTGTGTTAATAAAAATGAATCAACAAAGCTTTCTTGACTAGTAACCGTCCACAGTGTTCAATGAAGATTCCATATTTGGCACAACTGATAACAAGAAAACATGATAAAAAATACTACTGCCATCTAGCGTAATGTTGAGATGGTACAATAATACATTTGAAGACAGTTGTATTTTCGTAAGCTAATTAATATTTTATTGTATTGGAGTACTTTGTTACTTCTAATCTTGTACTTTCTTCTAATCGTGTAATAGTCGATTATATCCCACTCGAGTTTTGATTTTCTCTAGATAAATCAAAACCTCTAGGGAGATTACTGTTGATAAAATTATTATTCTATGGTTAAGTGGCATCATTATAACATACAGTGTGTCTCAGCTCACCTCCATGGCATCAGTGTTACATCCACGGAACTTCGTTATCCGTGGAGGGGACATAAAATAATACTTAGTTATAAAGAAATTTCAAATAAAACTAGTATATTAATGTTATTGAAAACATGGAGGTGACTGTCAATAAAAGTACGCCTTGTTTTCCCTGTGTATTTTTGTTAAAACCAAGAATAAATAATTCGTTACCGTCTGTCACAAAGATCCTCAGAGAAAACAAGATTCGTCCTTCATCCAAGCACATGTCCATGCTTGTGTTGCCTACTAGTGAGTTTTCACTGAACCTGCACTTTTATGTGCTTGCAAAAATAAAACAGGTTTATGGTTCTTTCTGAGTTATTTAAAATAATAGATAAAGGTATTTTGATTTATTTACAATAGTTAAATATTAATTTTCTTTACAATAAGATACATAATAACTCAGTTTTGTTTGTAAGTAAATTCTGTTAAAGAAAATCTATAAATTATTACTTTCTGGCTCTTGATAATGGTAATTCACTTGAGAACATATAATTAAAAGAAAACTATTTTTAATAGAATACAAAACAGAAGAAACGAAAAACGCGAACACATATTTCCACTTTATTTCAGAACTACCCAAATACATTTTTGTTGCAGCATTATAATAATTCCTTTGATACTTCGTATAATAGTTTTGATGCTACGTTTATTCGCGAAAAAGAAAGCTTGGAGTTCTCTGTGTGTGTGTGTGTGTGTGTGTGTGTGTGTGTGTGTGTGTGTGTGTGTGTGTGTGTACCTACAGTTGACCAGTGACTTCACAGAATGTTCAGAATTTAAATTGTGATTATTTCATTACAGTTGTCATGTAATTTAAAACGCGTTATATGATTACGTCAGTGGTTTTCAACCTTTTTTCTCTCCCCGTACCTCCAGAGACACATTTTCTCTCGAAGTTTGTACCCAAAAGTTATGCTTAATTCGAAATGTACAGTAGTGGCAAGAAAAAAACCGGACCGACCCTTGTAGCCGATTTCAGAGCCTTGTTCACTCCAGAGCACGATAGACTGGTAACTAAGACTTTCGTGGTTCGAATCCTACCTGGGAAGGAAACTTTTTTTTGTTCCTTTTTCAAATTTATTCCCAATACTTTTCGATTGCAGCGATATTTTACTACTTAACTTATTATTTCCAGAACATGAATTTTATCAGCAATCGAAAAGTATTGGGAGTAAAAAAAAAAAAAAAAAAAAAAAAAAAAAAAAAAAAAAAAAAAAAAAAATCCTTCTCAGGCAGGATTCGAACCACGAAAGTCTTTGTTACTAGTCTATCGTGCTCTAGAGTGAACAAGGCTTTGAAATCAGATACAAGGGTCGGTCCGGTTTTTTGCCGCTACTGTACATAAGGCTAACTATATCTAAACTAAATTAAACTCAATTGATCAATGATTAAAAATCACCCAGCTTTAAACTGTAAAAAAAAAAAAAAAAAAAAAAAAAAAAAAGAAAAAAAAAAGAATCATGTTATTAAATATATAATTAAAGGAACGTTACAGATATCATAGAAAATGAAAATTATATTAGCGTAAGTGCTTCTGTCCTGTTCATGAGGTCTGAGGTTGTTCTCTGCACGTCAGCTACTCGATTATTGGTCGCAGCTTCGTAAGTGCGAGTATCAGAAGTGATCCTGCATTCAAGGAACGTTACAGATATCATAGAAAATGAAGATTATATTAGCGTAAGTGCTTCTGTCCTGTTCATGAGGTTTGAGGTTGTTTTCTGCACGTCAGCTCCTCGATTATTGGTCGCATCTTCGTAAGTGCGAGTATCAGAAATGATCCTGCATTCAAGCGATTTCTGTATTTCGTTTTGATTGATGTCAATGCAGGAAAGCCCTGCTCACAAATAAATAAAGGGGAATGGCAAAAGTGTGAAATGAGTCTCACAAAGTTTCATATAATCTTTGCGATCATAACACCAAACGTCACAAATTGACAAGTTTTTTAATTTTATTTCTAGGGAAACTAATCAGCGGACGTTACTAGCGGGCTTTCTTTGAATTGTAAGAGAAGTTCAGGGGTATTAATGGTTGTGGTGGAAAACGCATTTGTAATCCAAAATGGTGTTATGTTCGTTCTCAATTTCTGGAAAGTATTTGAAAACTATCCTGAGATTTTCTAGGTGTCATTTGATATTACAAAAACTACATCAGCAATACTAACTTAATTTTTTCTTTTATATATTCAGAGTTGGAAAAACTGCAATATTCCCTTTATTACGCACTCAATTCAAAGTAAAACTTCTTATAAAAATTCTTTCACTTTCTTATGGGCTTCGAAAATCTGCTTGATTATTTTCCAAAAATATTCTAAAGATCTACATCAACAATATGGTGTAGGATCTTTCACCTATTCCTTCAAGAAATATTTTTTTTTTCCTAATCGTTACCTTAAATATTGAATTTTCTAAAATGTTTGATTAAGAAAAAAATATTTCCTGAAAGAATAGGTAAAAGCTCCTAGAGTATGTTGATGTAGGTCTTTAGAACACCGGTTTTTCTGTAAAAGAATCGTGCAGATAATTGCAGATTTTATTATGTGAATCCTTTACGGTGTAAAAAAAAATATATGCAAATTTAATATATTTAGATAATTATTAGCTATTTTAATATTCTGAGTAGTGTTTTACAAAGTGTAATGTGGTTTCAGGTCATTTTTCCGAAATCAACTTTTCGAATGTGAATTTTTCCGAATGTCCTTTTTTCTGAATGAATATTTTTCCGAATTCATTTCCGAATGACCATTTTTAATAGGACCTGTTTTCCGAAATCAATAATATTAAATGAAATAATTAGTAGCCTAACGTTAAGAGCACATTAAATTTATTGTGATTTTACACTTGTATCCAATTATTCTTCTTAGTACTAAAGACGGCGGTTTTCTTCTTTATATGTTTTGTATTCCAGTATTATTGCCCTGATTCTGTTTTGTACTGCTGTCCACGGCTGGAAGGCACTTAAAGGCACTTGATGTAATTCGTTTCTTAAAATCTGTCCTGGATGAAGCTCTGGGTGATTCTGTGTCGTTCGTTTCAAGTTACTTTTCCTCAACTCTGCTTGTGCTTCCTCTCTATTCGGAGCATGAGAGTGAGGCGACACACAAACCCCTTTTTCTGTTCGTTGTGGCTCTTGCTGAACACTACTGTCTGTCTTACACATTCCCAATATATGTTTCCACCAGGACCATTTTTATCTTGATGATATATATATATATATATATATATATATATATATATATATATATATACACACACATACATACACATATAACCGTTCATTAATAATTTCATACCCCGTTTACCTAAAGTGATAATTTGTACATCCATTGCGATTTGTTAAATAAAAAAATGATGGATTATTTAACGACGCTCGCAACTGCCGATGTTATATCAGCGTCGCTGGTGTGCCGGAATTTTGTCCCGCAGGAGTTCTTTCATATGCCAGTAAATCTACTGACACGAGCCTGTCGCATTTAAGCACATTTAAATGGCCTCGACCTGGACTGGGATCGAATCCGCAATCTCGAGCACAGAAGACCAGCGCTAAACCGATTACGCTACCCAGGCCGACGCGACTTGTTAATTTCACGATATTAATGGACACTAATAATTTTGTATGGTTACTACGAAAACCATGCTAATAATGTATTGGTTTATCAATTTCGGTAAACAGTGAACGCGTGAAAGAAATAGTCATTTGGAGAAATGACCATTCGGAAAAATGTACTCTGAAAAAAATATATTCGGAAAAGTAGGTTTCGGAAAAATGGTCATTCGGAAAGTTTATTTCGGAAAAAAAGGGGGCAAACGGTGTAATGCCGTGTATCAAGCATGAAAAGTTTTGTTCATTTAGCTTTCATAGTAGCAGAGATAAAAAAAAATGAATTTCACTAAATTTTTTGCAGGCCTGAAGTTTGTATTTACATACAGTCATTCATTTTGCTAATTTTAATAAGCAGTAATTTACATATTGTCATGGTTTCTACTCTTACTGTACTACTAGTTTTTATTATGAAAATTTGTATCTCTTAATTTATTGCAGTGTATTTATAATTTGGTTAATAAATTGTACTCAACAAATATTGTAATAGATTAGCAGCTTTGAAATAGTGTAATTTAAGTGTGTAAAGCAGCTTGAGCGGTCATGGAGATCGATTCCTACCGACTGCAGTCGTTGCGCCCAGCGCCGAGTAGCGTCGGAAGGCCGATCGATGCCGAGCACGGCTCTTTGCGTGATGGGACGGCTGAATTCGTGACGGGCGCCGTAATGACGGCACGCGGGTGGTAGCCAGCCCTCCCTCCCGTCCGTCCGTACAACTGTCAAAGTACATTAGCACATTATCGACGGAATTATACATATAGCATTCTTGTTCGAAAAATTATTTGGCTTGCTTGATTGCTCTTTGAAGGAAACTCTCCCCCACCGTGAGAAATTAATTACAATTAAGACTACTTCACTACTTCCATACTTCGCCCCCAACTTTTTTTAAGAATAAAAAAAAGTGCTGAAGCAGTTCCAAGTCCATCTTTTCTATGCCTTCTTATCTTGGAGGAATTGAGTGCGGAGCGCATCATTTTAAAATACCAAGGCAATGTAATTTTATTCGATATACTTGCATGTTACTCAAAGATAAACGTACAGTATAATAACGTTTATTATCCGAAAACGTTCAACAGAGAAACAATGAATTAAGTGGATAATGCATTTTGCGCAACATATAAAATCTGTTAACAATTCTGACTTCTGTGTCTTTTTTAGACCCGAAAAAGACTGTTACAGTAATTTAGACTTCCGCCAGAAGAGTGGAAGGGCATTCTGAAATTTCAACTAAAAGTGTAGCAGGATCGATCAATAAGATTTAGCTGTTTGTAATGACCCCAACGGGAGATTTAGCTGTTTGTAATGACCCCAACGAGTAGGAACCCCTTCTACTTCTTGATCACCTGAAGACGACGAAACGTTGTGAATTATTCACTAACACCAATGGAAAAAGTCCAATCTATACCTATCCTAAAAACTTAAACATTACAGTAAATATTTAATATAACAAGTAATATTAAAATCAAAATCTGTATATTATCTTACATTTCATTTACAGTGCTTCTCAAAAGTTTAAGGCACCCCCCTTGAAAACAATATTATTGTGAATATCAAATGTATTTATTTATTTTTGGTTTCTCAAGTAACGTTCTGGGTGCGTGGATGCAAGCATTTTGAGGTGTGATACAACTATTAACTATATATTCTTGAGATATAGTAAGTTTTATCTTTTTAAAAATGTTGCAATTTTTAAAATAAAATATGCGAAGATTTCTTCCGTCTTCATGCATGAGAATTAAGTGTAAATGTGGATGAGATATCGGTAATTAATCAATAAAAATATCAGTTTTGTTTGTCATCATGCAAGGAAAAGCCAAATTTGACCAGTTTATTGGAATTTTAATGAGACTTGCCAAAATTGAAAATATGTAATATTTAACTACATTTTAGAAAACATTTTCTCTCCAGTATTTAGATGGACCACCATTTGCAAGATAGCATTTCTTCACCCTCTGTGGCATAGTCAACAAGCTTCTTACAATAGTTCTCTTCAGCAAGCTTCAGCTAATAGGTTAATTGCGTTTTTAGTGTCTGTAGTGACCCAATCTTCTTCTTGCTTACTAATTTTTCCAGGTGATCCCCTTTCTCAGTAACTTTGAGATCTAGAGATCGAGCGGCCATGGCAATAGGGGGACCTTGTACACTGATCCCGGCTATACTGTGCCTTTGTGCATTGACATTCAATTCTTTCGTCTTACAAACAATTTCTTCTTTAAATGTTAACTGTTATGTTATGTTTTATTTAACGACGCTCGCAACTGCAGAGGTTCTATCAGCGTCGCCGGATGTGCCGGAATTTTGTCCCGCAGGAGTTCTTTTACATACTAGTAAATCTACTGATATGAGCCTGTCGCATTTAAGCACACTTACATGCCATCGACCTGGCCCGGGATCGAACCCGCAACCTTGGGCATAGAAGGCCAGCGCTATACCAACTCGCCAACCAGGTCGACTTCTTCTTTAAAGGGAGGATGTAATATTCCATATTATCCACATATTTTGCAGAGTTTACCATGCCTTCCACAAAACAAAGATCACTCAGATCTTTGGTATTCATGCAACCCTATACCATCACCATGTTCGCCCCCCCCCCCCAGGATAATCTCCCACTTTCCTGGTATTTTCTAATCGTGTTTTGAACACAACGCCTAGTTACATTCAATAATTTCGCAATCTCATTTTGATTTTTTTCTGTCTTTGTAAAGTTCCACAATTGGTCACTTCATACTAACAGAAACTGATATTTTGCACATTATTCCACACGATATGACTACAGTAGAAATTACAGCAGACTAAAGGTGCTGTGTCGTTATTTTTCTGCAGCATGCCTTCTGCTATTGTCAGGAACTAGGTAGCAGGTAATGATCGTAAGGGTGAGGGTGGTTTCTGACCTCAGCACAAAGAGGAGGATTAGGGCGCATACTGTAGGCGGAATGGAACCAGTCTGCTGCGGAGCACGACATAAGCGCGAAATGATAGAAAATTGCGTTAGCCCACAAACGCAAATAAAATCACGCTTATGGGCTGAAGTCCATTCCTTTTTTCTCGGTTATAGACTGATAATTTCTCTGCTAATATTGTTGGAATTAAATATGGCAACATAGGCAAAGGAAATTATGAATTTCCGATATCGGGTATTTCATTATTTTAAACATCAACATTAGAGAGCGTAGAACAACAGTGTGTTACTTCCAAGGCCGTGTTTGTGTCGTGATGGAGGATGTAGTTGCATTCTGTGAACTGTTCAGGTGATGGAATATGTAGATGCGTTCTGTGAACTGTTCAGCATAGATCCTACTCATCAAAAAGCATTCCAATTTTCCGATTTTGTGCTAAACACATACATTGAAACATATCTGCAGATTATCACCCGAGTTGTGGGCTGAGCCTCCGTTAACTCTCCGCACACAAATATAGCAGAGTCGTGCCATAAGCATCTGAAAAACTTATTCCATATATCGCATCCCTCTTCACACGTGCTTACAAACACATTAAATGAATTAGTCAGAAATTTACTTGAAGAAATTACACCGATCACTAGTCATGTAATAACACAACAAAGGACAAGTGAACAGTTCGTCAAGAAAGCCTGGAATTATTATACAAATAAAAATATAACCATACTGCAGTTCCTAAAAAAATGGTGGGCCTCAAGTTTCAACACAGTAAGATGTAGACGCTGTCACACATCACAAAGAACTACTTTGTTTTTATTATAACTTTATCTATTCGCGTTTATGGGTTCTATATTACACCCAACATTTTCACGCTTTTGAGGTCTCATTAAAGATTCACACCGTGCCCTGCTTAGAGGGATCGAGAAATAAGCGATAATTTGAATGTAAATAATGGATTATTAAGATACCTTTTTACATAACGATGTAAAAACTCTCCGAGTTTCGGAGAATGCTGAATGCAACTTGATATGTGCACCCTGAGTTGCTCTGTAGACATCTAAACGGTATTCAACCTCCCGCCAAGTGTTCTGTAACATTTGTGGAGTCACTAGCGCAGCTGCATTATTTTGTGATGCGTTCTCAGTTCCTTCAAAGTGTTAGCTTTGCCTCTTTGGTACACAACATCCTTCACAAAGCCCCAGAAAAAAAAAAAGTGGCCAGGCAAGAGGTCCACGTTTTCCGATTCACCTATCTGGGAATTTTTTCATCCAAGAACTCACGAACCCGTTGATAATAATGGGATGACGCCCCATTCTGCTGAAAAATCGATCCTGGGGGAAGTTGGTCAACAATAAAGTTCTGCAACATGTCCAGATACATATTTCCTGTGAATGTAGTAGCCTCTATGAAGAATAATGGTCTAATGACGGAGTTCCTCGTCAATTCACACCAAACATTCACTTTGGGCATATCTCTAATGTTCACGTATAACATGAGGATTCTCTGAACCTCATGTCCGGCAGTTGTACTTGTTGATTTTTCCACATAAGTGAAAAGTTGCTTCGCCAGAGAAAACAGTGTTGTCTAGATACGAATTGTCATCAGTTCGTAGAAGCGTTTCAGCAGCAAAATTTTCCCTAAGCGACGATCGTTGGACTTCATCTGGTGACGAAGCTGGATCTTGTAAGCATACAAATGTAGACGCTTATGCATGATCCTGTGATCATGTCTATCTATGGATCTGAAGCTCGGCACTAGCTCTAGACTTCTGTGGATTCCTAGTGAATGCCGTTCGCACACGTTCGACTGTCTCCTCAGTTACCGTTTCGCATGTTTACTAGTTTGCGGTAGCAAAGATCCTGTTTCTCGGAGTATTGTGTCCCACTTGAGAATTTATTTTTTTTTTCCAAGTGGATCTACATTCCGTGTACGGCGAACACGGCGTTGTACTCGCGTAATAGAATTTTTTGCTAGTCCTAGCATGCACTGAACTTTCTGTTGTGGTGTCCACATGTTTACCATAGAGTGTTCTCTTACAAAATGGCGCCAGGCTTGTTTTAATGCCCTAGCAACAAACAAACGAAAGTTACGCATGCAGCTGTTTTCAAACTTCGTTGCTTAAGCTTGGACAGTTTCTCTAACTTGTCAGATGTAAATCAGAACGATATCTTTATCGGATTTTAAGTGGTGAGCATTTATTTCTCGATCCCTCTAGGCGGGGCACAGTGTATTTTCACTTATGGGCTCCAGCCGTCTGCTGCCAGTAGCAGGTAGTAATGCTCTGTTTCCTTCAAATAAACATTCGACATATTTTCCGGGCATTTTAAAGTGGGATATTTGCCTGCGTTTGTTTAAATTAAAGCAAAGTGATATTAAGTGCTCATTTTATCACCAGTTATATACTGATAACATTTTAAAATTACTTTTTTAGATTACGTTTTACGAGTATTAAAAAAAGCAAAATTTCTATTAACATAAACTTTGACATATATCAGAAACTAAAACACAAAAAATTACAAAAGATCTCAAAATGCTTGTCTTTACCACACAAATATACAACTTCAACTTTATTATATATATATATATATATATATATATATATATATATATATATATATATATATATACCTATATTCATAAAATTATTGTTTTTAAAAGGAGTGCCTTAAACTTTTGAGAAGAACTGTACTCTTGTCAGGATCTAATTGCTGCACTCACCATGGATGTAGAAACCTAACTGGACACACGACAAAGATTTTACGTCATTGAAACATCAAACCTTGACCTAATAATGTAAGAAAATATATCAGACTGTGTGCCATGACTCCTTTTGAGATTCTCCTTTAGCTTATTTTGTGTAGTACTTGATTGGTTACAATCTCTACACCCTTCATTCGCTCTACAAAGTAACGTGTGTACGATATCCTTCAATTGTGGACAGCAACAAAAAAAAAATATATATATACGAATTTTGGTCACTGCAAGTACTTTCCTTTTTTTTTTTTTTTTTTAATAAAAATATACTTAGTGTCCTGCCACCCGATTACCATTTAGAAAGTAGTAGGAAGGAAAAGTGCTTTTGTACCCTAGCATATTAATCTCCGTGCCTAGATAGGAATGGAGCCTAAGATTTTCTTCTGATCGCACTTGATCTGGGCTTGAAATATCGTGACCGTTCACTGACCCATATTTATTACACGAATTTCTGTGGACAACTATGAGGAGGAAGGCGTTCAAATTTGTATAAAAATTGTTTGGTTGGGCAATCATTGCGGAAATACTGAATATGTTCCGAAGAAAGAGAAGAAGCAAGGGGGAACAAGGGACGCTATTTTCCTGGCCATATGTGGCTACAAGGAAAATAAACAAAACGTTATAGTAGTGTCCACACCTGTGGAGTAACGGTCAGCGCGTCTGGCTGCGAAGCCCGGGTTCGAATCCCGGTTGGGGCAAGTTACCTGGTTGAGGTTTTTTCCGGGGTTTTCCCTCAACCCAATACGAGCAAATGCTGGGTGACTTTCGGTGCTGGACCCCGGACTCATTTCACCGGCATTATCACCTTCATATCATTCAGACGCTAAATAACCTAGATGTTGATACAGCGTCGTAAAATAACCCAATAAAATTAAAAATTAAAAGTTATAGTAGTTGATAAGCCAAGACGACTACAAGTGCACAACTGGGACTAGATTTAAGTTAGATGAGAGAAGATAAGAGAAGCCGAAATGAGGTATCACTGCTAGTTGGACCTGTCTGACTTCATTGTTGGATTATAAAACTGCATGATATACTGTATTTCATGACGTCAGCGCATCGTAAACTCTCAGTTTGAGACAACGGACAGCAACATCAGAAAATTAACATAAATACTTCTCGACTCAGCAAACATCCATATCGGTGTCGATTGGAACTACATCTGGCTAAGTACTGTTACGTACGGGGACAGTCTGCATTAAATTGTGGTAAACATTTAACAGTGCTGCAACTATCAGTCCTAAAGAAAAGTTAACATATGTTACTACTGTGTGAGTCTTTTAGCAACGGTCTGTTTTACTTAATCAAGATAAATATATGGCTTACTATTTTAACCAAGTATTGTGATACGGAAACAGAGAAAGATGCTACAGTTATTTTTTAAGCAAAGTTGCAACTCGTGCAGCGGTTACGTTTAAAGTAAATAGACAACAAGCAGGACAATTATGTGCAGAACAGGAGACGGGTATTATTACATCAAGGTTACAAAAATAGGAAACCGACAAATAAAATAGACGATATAGCAGGATTAAGGAATTGTTTGAAAACTATTTCCTTCACAAAGAAATTTCTACTTCACGGAAATTACTGTAATCACTGTAAAAGAAAATTGGGATTACAGGTCATAAGAACAATAAAATGGATGGAAATTTTATTTCAAGAAATTTGAAGATGAACGACACGTCTTAAGAGAACGTCCCAACGTTGTTGCTGAGCGAGCAGCTTATGTCCAATTCTGAAATGAAAGAGAAGAATAAAAGCAGGTGGTGTTGGAACACAGTTTCACAACCTTTACAGTATTCACAAGTGCTGGCAAGAAGTAAACATCGATAGTTATAGAAATAATAGTCCATACCAGAGACTACTCGTGCATCATGCAGGTGGGGAAATAAGTGTATGTCAAATGTATTTTTATGTATGATGCCAAATTGAAATCAGTTTGTCATAATTAAATAAACACGAACAATTGCATTAAGTGGACGACTACTGAAGACATTCCAGACGGGAATCGCCAGCAATAATTTGTCAAAACACAAAGGACAAACGAATGTTAGGCCAGTTTGTCACTGGTGAGTCGTGCCTTTACACACTTCATTTCTCCCAATCCCACTGTTGCCAGATAATAATTCATAAACAGTCAGTAATCCTGTTAACAGTTGTACCCTGTTAACGTCTGTTAGTACCAGTTAAAATTGCTACCTAATCTCTGGTTAAGCATTTTTACAGTGCATCGACCTCGTTTAGAACTTCAACAGGAGGTTATCACTATAATCTCTAACCGGCCATATTCGAATGGTTAAAGAAGATGACCAGTGATCAGCAAGCCTAGTAAAACAAAATGGTGGCCAGATCTACATCTGATTGTTAGAAGGTGATTAGTTTGTACTTTGACAGGGATGATGTTGAGCGTTAAGTTTTATTAATGGCAAGAGAATTCTTACGAGGAATTAAGGGACAGTAAATTTCAAAAGGGTTTCGTTTATCAAAATCTATCGTGTCATCTTTGCTGCAACAAATTGATCACTTGGAATAACCCACAAACAGTACTATTTTTTTCCACGAATCGGCAGTTAACATTATTATTTGCAACTTGTAGTTTCAGTATTTTAATGGGGATAATTCTAATATCTCTTTTCGTACATCGCAGCCTGAACAAAGAGAGATTATGGATGGAACTTAGGATATTGCATACTTTTCTGGTATAATTGGGGCCTGGATTGTATAGACCAAGAAACAAAATTTGGGCCACCTGAATTTTCCAAGTTTCAGTTATAACATACTGCTTATACTCATCATCCATAGCGTTACAGCCTGGATCGGGCCTCGGCTTCTTTAAGAATTCTTCTCCATCGGTCTCGATCTTTAGCCACCGTCCACCATTTCTTCACTCCAAGGCTCTTAATGTCGTCCATAACACAGTCCATCCATCGTAGCTTTGGCCTTCCAACTCTTCTTCCTCCAGCAATCCCATATTCCATAACCTTCCTAGGTATTTCACATTCATCCATTCTCTTAACATGCCCTGCCCATCTCAGACGAGCAATCTTAATGGATGTTATTATATCGGGAGACTCATAAAGCTGGTATAATTCGTTATTATATCTTATTCTCCAAATTTCACCATACCTTACAGGTCCAAAAATCCTTCGCAATATCTTCCTTTCGAATGCGGCCAATCTAAATTTATCCCTTTACTGCTTATACTCAGTTCACCAAATTTTGCTTCTGGATCTGTACACACATTTCTTCTAATCTTCGTCCATTTCCTTATGGATTTGTTTTAAATATAACATATTAAGGATTCCCCATATTTAAATCTAATAATGAAATCTATCAACACTTCAAATTCACATTGATATATTATCATTTTCGCTTTTAATTTTCCATTTCGTACGATACTAAACTAAGAGCACTGAAAAACAAAGAAATGCAACCCGTAAATATAACAACTCCCAAAGGCAAACAAATGCAACGCGAAGATACAGGATACGTTCGTTTCGATGTAGAACAGAGTAAGCACAGTCGTTTTTAGACGGTGACTGTCGTCTTTGCAGTGCTTTCCTTTCGTCATTTTGTAGAAACAGTGTACCATTACAGGCTTTTACCCCGGTTAAATGAGGTATCGGCTAAACATGATTAAGTAACCGGTGCAGAAAAAAATCATTTTATCCATGGTTATTACATTTTTAACCGACGTTGATGCACGTGCTCCCAACCCCGCTGTTGCCTGGTAGTAATTCATAAACAGTCAGTGATCTTGTTAACATAGCCGTAAAAGCATTAGTCTGGCAAAGGACGGCGTTGGACTTTTTCATTCCTCATCCTCTCCTCCCTTCCTCAGAATCCTTTCGTCTTCTCTATTAATTGTGAAGTATGAGTTTGTGCAGTATACGAGTTTCGTTTTACGATGCCTAAAGTAAAGTACTCTGATCGTGTTAAATTGCGTGGATGTGGATTTGCTAAAGAGTTTGGTAAAAGTATTTTAGTACTGATGGGGAAATTTTATTTTACAGAATTCATGAGGTAAATGATAAGGCTTAGAATCAATCCAACAACATTGCAGTATTTCTAAAGACAAACTGTCTAAATAGACAATTCGCTGCTGAAATCGGAGTGCATCTGATTTTTCTAAGGATGTTTGTGAGATTATAGCTTCATCAAAACATTCCTTTACTGAAAGTAAATAAATATCAATATTTTCCGGAAGTTCTTAGAAATATACATAATTATTCTTATTCCTACCAAGTCCACATTAAAGGAGTTAATATTCATACATACAATTTTATTGAATGATGAATAAAAAAAAATAAAAATAATATTTGGACTGTATTTACTTCTGCGTCATATTTCCAGTTTCTATGTCATTTTGGTGCTTTTAGGGCATAAGTTTATGCGTATTTCTGGAGCTTTTAGGTAATAGAAATCCGAGCCATTATTATTATTATTATTATTATTATTATTATTATTATTATTATTATTATGTCAATGGTGCCATATGTAAGAGAAAATTGACATTTTCAAGGAAATATTGTTTAAGAGACAGATTTGTTGATTTCAGTTCACTGTTTTTGAGGTAGAGTTCCTCTTAATAGGAATAGTTTGACTCTTTACATGGTTACTAAAAAGAGTTTACTATTTTAGAATACATAGGTTGATTTTTTAGTTCTGGCAACTATTTTCTTTCTCGCTACATAGCCTACTTCCATGGTTAGGCCTATAAGTTTTACAAGCCTTCGATGTAGTCACCAGCATTGCGTACGTGTTCCCAGCGATGCGGAAGCCATTGGATCCCGTTGGCACTGCCTAATTTGTTGATAGTGCGAATAGAGCGGTCGGTTGCCTGTAAAACGTCAACTGTTCGGAAGCGAATCCCGCGAAGTGGATCCTTCATCTTAAGGTGTCATGTAGGCAGAAAATACTGAAAAATCATATATTTTTTTTATTTTCTCTTTCCATAGTTTAGATATTCAGTTATCATTTCCCGAAATTTTATGTTCCAATTCGAAGCCCTTGTGCCCCAAAAAAATTAAATACCATGGTGCTGTCATCTGCCACGCCCACCTTCTCTGCTCTCTCTCCTGTCATCTTTGGTTCTTGTGTTGTTTTACAGTTTTTCTTGCAGGCAATTCAAATTTATTATATATAGTAGGCCTGTTCTTGAAGTTACTGAACAGGCAAGAAGTCTAAACTCAGCAACCATTGTGTAGAAGGCTATGGTTCATGGTTATCACGTGCGAGTTTTGTGTTTATTTGTGAATTACATGTTTTGCACTCAATGAATGTAAAATTCTGATTCTCTACTTATCTATAGGTTGATATAATAATGGGGAGGCCGAAAAGAGTGTTCAAAAAAGTTCCAAAGTCTCATATTTTTAATACAAAACCTAAAAACTTACGAGAGGTTAGGTTTGTTCAATCACAGACACAACAAAGTGCTTCGAAGAGAAAGGTTGGTGTAGGCATAGATGTAAATAGTAGTGTTGATGAAATAAATAGTGGTTTTAGAATAATAGATTTATCATTACTCTGTGAGGCAGTAACTCATGCCTGTCAATGCTCATTTTGTGGAGGAAAAAATATAAAAATTGTAGATGATGGGGAAAGAGAGGGTGTTGTGTGTAACTTGCATATTGTATGTCAAGATTGTAATACAAACACAGCATTCAAGACATCTAAGGGCATAAATAGAAATTATGAGGCAAACATCAGACTGACTTATGGTCTTAGGTGTATTGGTGCTGGAAGAGAGGCTGGAAATTTATTATGTGGTATTATGAATATGCCACCCCCTCAATCAAGATTCACTGCTGCAAACCGTAAATTGCACAATGTCTTACAGGAAGTGTGTGAAGAGAGTATGAAAGAAGCAGCTCAACAAGCTATTTCTGATAATTCAAATGTTGAAGATTGTGTTGCTACAGATTTATCAGTTTCTTGTGACAACACATGGATGAGAAGAGGCCATACGAGTCTTCATGGTGTATCGAGTGTAATTTCTGTAGACACTGGAAAGGTATTAGATATACAAGTTATGTCCAAGCACTGCACAGTTTGTGCCTTACATAAACCTGATAGCAATAAAACCAAAGAAAAAGAATGGTCCAATCAGCATTCTGAAAGCTGCAGTAGAAATTATTCTGGTTCAAGTGGAGGGATGGAGCCTGCTGGAATGAAGCTGATTTTCCATCGCTCACTACAAAAGCACGGAGTCAGGTATACAAAATACCTGGGTGATGGTGACTCCAGTGCTTTCAAAGCAGTGAGTGAGAGCATGCCCTATGGAGATCAATGCATTATACAGAAATTGGAATGTATTGGTCACATTCAGAAGCGAATGGGAGGAAGGTTGAGAAGGTTAGTAGAACAAAATAAGGGTAAAGTTCTAAAAGATGGAAAGCCAATTGGGGGAAAAAATAGACTGACAAAAAAAAGAATTGACAGTTTGCAGAATTACTATGGTAATGCAATTAGAAGCAACCTCAATAACCTCCAAAGTATGCGACAAGCTGTGTGGGCCACATGGTTTCATTACTTGTCAACTGACAACAAACCACAACATGGACTTTGTTCAGACACATGGTGTAAGTACAAAATATTGCAGAAAACTGGGGAAAGGTATGTCCACAAGAACAGTCTTCCAGAAGAAGTAATGCTGACAATTAAACCAGTTTACCAAGCACTTTGTGATTCAGATTTGTTAAAAAAGTGTCTGCATGGCAAAACGCAGAATCCGAACGAGTGTTTCAATTCTCTCATATGGAAGAGATGTCCAAAAACAACATTTGTGTCAAATCTGGTTGTTAGGATAGCAACCTTTGATGCTACTGCTGTATTCAATGATGGGAATATAGCAAGACTCCATGTCATTGAGAAGTTAGGATTTACGCCAGGAGTGTTCATGAGACAAATTTTGCAACGGGTCGATGAACAACGGATAAAGTTTGCTGAAGTGAGGACTGAAAAACTTTCCCAACAGGCTAGGCAAAGGAGTAGAGGAAAGAAGAGGGCTGCAGAAGACCAGGACGAGGATGTTGACTACAGTTATGGGGGATTTTAAGTAAGCTATGTTCAAAAATCACCAAACATCATTTTCTTCTATCGTTTTCTCAGTTTTTAAATTTTCAATACATAGGTACCTTTTTCTCAAAAACTATTAGAGATATTTTAATGAAATTTGGCACACACATTCATGTTAATATTATGGATTTTTTGCTGCAGCAATTTTCTTATATGATCATTTTTATAGATTTTGTGCTTTGAAATGTGCATTATTTTTAAGTAAAAATTTTAGTTCACATTAAAAAATCATTTAAAATTCAATGGAAGCAAATATGTAAAAACTGTTGCAGTGAGATGTAGTACTACTTAACTAATATATGTGTGTGAATTTTCATTCATTTTCTTCAAATGGATGCCGAGGAAAATGCACCTAGATATCGTAATGTATTGGAAAATAAAATGTGGTGTAACTTTCTTTCTTATAATCTAAGATATTTGAAAAAAATTACAGTAATGGAAGATATAGATATAAACAACTGTACAAAATTTCATTGCTGTATGTAAAAAATTGCAGTCGTGAGAGGGCATTAATCATATGAGGACATTTCTGCATACGTGTCACCTTAAGGATTAGATCGAAGTCGCAGGGACTTAAATCCGGAGAATATGACGGATGATAGAGCACTTCCCAGCCTCAACGATTAAACAATTCAGACACAACTCCAGCTGTATGCGCCCTAGCATTGTCATGCAGAACGATGGGTGGGTTATCCATAAACTGTCGCCGTTTTCTTCTCAGAGCTGCTCGCAGATTGTTTCGCAAAAACGAACAGTAGTACTGAGCATTAACGTTCTGCCTTGGGGGAACGGTGTGCTTTAAGGTCGCACCATCCCAATCATAGGCAAGAATCAGCATAGTCAGATCTGGCCCAGACCTCATCAATGATACGCCGTAAGAAGATCTCTCCTTCGCGCTCATAGCGCTGCAAGAGAGTACGAGATGCGTCATATCGCTGCTATTTTTGCTGAACCCATTTTGAGACAGTTTTCTGCAGTTTTAGGCTGTTCTTCAGGATGTTAAGCACAGCCGAAGGCGTCAATCCTGTATCTTGCGCTAACTTACGAATCGTGAAATTCCGATCCGTATCCACTAACTCGGACACAGTTTATATATGTTCGTCATTTACAGGTGGGTGACCAGATCGAGGCATGTCCAACACACTTTCGCGTCCTTATCTGAAAGCTCTAACCCAGCTTGCTATCGTTCGGTAAGGTAACGCAGCCGCACCGCAAGCCTCTTGCAGTCCTTGATGACACTGTGCGACTTCTAGCACATTGAATTTTTAATCAGACTCTCTGTTCCTCCGAAAAAATTGCGACCGCTTGCCCACAACTGCTCACCTTATTGTTGTCACTGTGAACGGTCATGGAGGTGGGGGAGAAGGCATGTGGTATAAACGATATTGCCGGGCTCCTTTGTACGGCATCGCTGCAGCATAGTTGCCACTACTAAAAAATCAACCCATGTACTTTGCTTCCTAATTTCGGATAGGATTTCTAATGAGAATGGGAAGTAGATTTTTTACACAAATAATTCAATATTTAAGAAAAAAAAAAACTTCTTTTATAATAGTGCAAGTAAAATGTACATACAATTAAAAGTGTTTGGAGGCCCTTACGGTTCCAGGAGGGTAGGATACGTTTACGTAGAGAATTTCTCATATTTGAACATTTTCCATACGTTTTTGCTAATTCCTGTACATAAGTTCCCGTTCGTCCTGGTTTGACACGTTTAAATATGTCTCTTGTAGGTTTAGCGAAGAGTTTAGGGATGAACTTACTTTCCTAAAAATTTTTCCAGTGAAGATGACAAAGTGAGATGTTTGCATTGCGGATCCGAATTTTCTATAACGCACGGCGGCCGTTCGGACATAAAAGATAAATTGATTTCTAATAAACATAAAAGAGTTTGTCAGCAGTTGTTGGTTCTTCAAAAGTGAGATGATATTTTAAAAGTACTGATTCTCTTGAGAAAACTTGCATTCGGCAGCAAAAGAAGCAACATTTGCTTACCATACCGCCAATCACAATATGAGTTTTAACTCAAATTTCTGTACTTCCAAATTGATATCGAAATTATTTGAACGCAAGTTTACACTTGCTAAAACAAAATGTGAAGCTGTAATTTTAAATTGTCATTGCGCCTTTAGTGCTTCATGAACTTTGTGAAGATTTGAATTAAGCAAACTTTATAACAGTGAGCATGAATGCTTCAAACAAGAAAGAAATAAAGATTCTACCTGCTGTGCGTTATTTTCAGTCGCAATCTGGATTAAAAATTAAACAACTAGATTTGAAGTCGGTGACGGGAGAAACCACTGAAATTGTTTTATAACACCTCGTATCAGTTTTGAAAGTAAAGAACTGGACAAGGTAAGTGTTGTTTCTGCGAAGATAACTGCAACACGATTTTCGGAGTACGAAGAAGAGTGTGAAAAAACGTTTACACACGACTGAAACAACCGGAAAGAGAGATAAGGGGAATTTGGTTGCGGTGCAGACATCGTACACAACTGCATACAGACTGCAGTTGATGTATTTCCAATCGATATCGAAGCCCTTATTGTGAAGATCAAGTACTTTCATGTGTATTCCGTTTGGGTGACTAAGCTGAAGGAGTTTTTTGATTTTGTGCAAGTACGGTATCGTAAGGTTCTGCAGCATGGAAAAACACGTTTCCCCCCCCCCCCTGATGTTAGCAATTGAACGGATCTTGTAGATACTTGAAGGGTTAAAAGGCCACTTCTGTTCGCAAGAATTGTGTCCAATCCTTATAAAAGATTTTGTTTGAAAATGAGCAAGGTGAAATGTAACTTTGATTCATTCATGGTCAACTAGCTCTCTTCAACAAAACCATCTTGTCCGTGGGGGGGAAAAAAAACCGATCAAACACAACGGATGTGTTCAGTGCTTACCAGAAACTCCAAGAAAACTTTACAGAGAGAAGGGATACTAAATTTATCCCTTTTAGTGCCAACCAGATCTTGAGCAAACTTCAAGATCAGTAAGTCAATAGTGCGAAAATAAATGACAACTTCTATTTTATAATCAGTGTCTGTCGTACCTGTAACTTTGGGAAAATACTTTTGGAGGTGCAGGTGCCTTCACTTGAGTAAATGAGTACTTCTCATGTTACACAGTCAGATAGGTAATGCAGGCATCCACAATACCAACATCATTAATATTATTTCCCATATTACTACCCAAAGGTAAAGCGCGCTGCTAAGGAGCAATGATACGTTGCGGGTTGCATCGGCGCGCCCACGCTAAGGTGTAAGGTGTGCGTAGAGTATTACAGAAATGACAGTGGACATTTTTCCCGAATATGTGTCAACTTAAACGTTCCACGTTAAAATAATTTTACAGTAGAATATTGCTTTCGGGAATGAAAAAATTTGCACAGTGGAGGTTAGATATTTATTGTTAAAAATAATTGGCATCTTCGCTGTTAAAATAAATTATGACAGTTCAAAATTGTTTTCATATAGGCTAGAGAAGTAAGATATTCTTTATTGGTATGGAAACTGTAGCCCATATTCTGTTACTTCTCTGTCGCATACTCAATTTAAAATTGACTCGAAACTTCAGCATTCTTAAAAACACACTCCTCGTAAATAAGATTAAATTAAGTGCCCACGCTTGTTACAGAAATTCAGTTAGCAACAATTATCTAATGCGTAAGTATGAGATTCGTTGCTTGTAGTTGCCAGTCCCTCCGTTTTGTTCCACGTTGAGACGTTCGTTTTATGCCGTATTGTTGATGAAAATGTCCAATTCTGAGAGAAAATAAACTCTCCTATAATATGAGTACTGCAAAAAGAAATTAAATTGTATATTAATTGAGGTTAAGATATACAGGGTGATTCAAAAGATTGCGCACAAACTTAAAGAGCTTATAGAGCTTGAAATACAGCTACTTTCGAATAGGAACTTACGGTCTAGGAAGTAATCCTGAGTCAGTGCACGCTAGGAAACGGTAGGAACTACGTTGCAGCTATACGCTTACGTTGCAATGAGACACTGAATTCGATACATTATGAAATGATTAGCCATCCAGTTTGTTGTCATACTGTTAAGGTACAGTACAGTACTGGTGTATCATATTCTTTTTGCATCTGCTAGTCATTAGTGCGTTCTGAGACAAGTGGGTTGTTTGTATTCTGGTACTGTATGGGCATTGTACACTACGACATTACGTACTTTGAAGATAACTACTGTTTGTGTTACTCTTCGTGAAATGGAACAACCTATACACATCAGAATTCCGAGACATGTATTTCATGTATGGCAGAGCCGCTGGTAATGCCCAATGCCTGTACACTTGTACAGCGCCCATTATCCTAACATACGTCAACCACAGCCTCGAACGTTCCAAAACGTTCACCACCGACTCAGGGAGACAGGGTTCCTTACGTCCAGTGCATCATGTGGGCCGGCCACGTAGGACTCGAACAGTCGCTATGGAAGAGGAGGAGGTACTTACACACGTAGAACAGCCATCTACCAGCACACGTGAAATCGCTCATACCATTGGAATTTCCCAAAGTAGTGTGTGGCGTGTCTTGCATGACAGCCAGCTGTACCTCTTTCATCCACATGGTTTGAGAGTGGATGATTTCCCACGACGAGTTCACTTTTGTAAATGGATTGTTGACCGTTGTGAGAATGAGCCCAATTTTCTAAACAACATGTTGTTCACAGATGAGGCACAGTTAACCAGAGATTAGTTCTTTAATTGTCCTAACAGTCATGTCTCATCGCGGCACAATCCCCAAGCTGTATAGCTATTGTTGCACCATCGAATCTGTGCCCCTTCAGCGCTGTCGTCGTTCTTGAAAAAGTTAACGCCTCTACTCACCCCATTCCACCCGCTTCTCTCCCACTACGACAAACAGCAGGCCACGAACCTTGCCGAATAGGGATGTTTCCAAACTTCCTCCAAACAGTGTCATGTCTCTTGAATATTGTTTATAATAATGTAAGGTTAATTATTACTTATTCATAATTTAATTTAAGTAGGTCTAATGACGCTGATTGACTTACGATTGTTTGCAGATAATTATATTATTACAGTGAATATTTATTGCTTTAATTGAAATTACATCAGAAACATTATCGCTTTGCCAGCATTTTTAACAGTATAATGTGGATGTATCCATGTTTCGTCTAAATACACAATCTACTTTCCTTCTCTGCGAAATTTCGCAATTTTTCTTAAATAACTGGCCCTCCATGCTACAATATAATTTCTTTCAATCAAAATACATCTTGTATTTCTACAGTTTTAAAATCTAAATCCCATGTCTCGAATCACTTTCCGTAGCGTTTCTCTCCCTCGGAAATTTATTGCTTCTCTCGCAACCTTCAATAATTTGTCCAATGTCGGAACTTCTTTCTGCATCTTATAAAATTCTTGTATCTTTCTTCTTAAAATACATCTGTCCATATCATCTACAAGAATTAAAGGTTCCCTTGGTCTGTTCTTCCCTGGTGACTCTAGCTTTTCATCTCCTGCACAGACTCCCTCTCTCCTGATTTTCTTTATTAGGCGCTCTGATCTGTCTATATAAATTACATAAAAACAGTTGTATTATATTAGTATTAGTTAAGTAAGTAATTTTAATACGTAATCAATTGAAATAAAATAAGCCTCACATGTGATCGCAGCTGCTCTTTTCGTTGCCTGATTTATGGGAAAGAAATATTGACCTGTTTTTTTTCTCTTCATCGCAAAATGCTATTACTTGCTGAATAATATTTCTTTCACCACTCCGTGCTACAGCATTCATGTTGAGTTGGCAACACTGGACTGCAAGTGCAAATAAACTGTCCCGCAAGAAGGCTCAAAATTGTGGGTAGTGGGAGAGAGAAAGAGAGAGGGATAGAAAAGAGAGAAATAGGAATACAGGGAGAGAAATGAATTGCCGAGGCTGAAAAGGAATTAAGGTTCAGTTCGCATATCTTACGGGGGCACAGATCCGATGGTGGGACTATATAATCGAACACCATCACCACCAACGTAGGTTTGCAGTTAATGTATGGGCCGGTATTATCGGTACCTCCTGCCACCACGTTTAAATGGAGTGAGGTACAAGGTCTTCATACGAGACGGTCTATAGAACTGTTAGAGGATGCATCACTTATCGTGCGTCGTCAGATGTGAATGCAACTAGACGGAGCATCTGCACACTTTCCTCCTCAAGTACGTGACATACTAAATGATACATATCCCTGGCGTTGGATCGGAAGGAAAGTTCTAATTACATGGCCACCCCACTCCCCTGATATGTCGCAATTTCATTTCTTCTTCTGGAGCATGTCAAAAACCTCGTGTACGAGATACCAGTTTCCGACCAAGAAACATTTCTCGCCAGGATACTTGGAGCATCTGATGAGGTTCGTGAGATGCGTCATGTACTTGGTAGAGTGCTCCAGAAATTCCTACGACGTTGGTATGCCTGTATTGATTGTGGTGTTCGCCAATTTGGACAAAGTTTGTAAAAAAAAAGTAGAGTAAACATTATCTTTGATTAACTTCAGTGTATGATTGTCTATTATGTAGTTCCTGACATTCCCAGGCTTGCACTGACCCAGGATTACTTCCTAGACCATAAGTTCTTATTCTAAAGTTGTTGTATTTCGACCCCTCTATAAGCTCCTTAAGTTTGTGCGCAACCTTTTGAATCAACCTGTATATTGATACTTCATCGCAGAGGTTGAGCAAATACTACTTTTGAATTGTTTCAATAAACAATTAGGAGTGATAGTGATGGCATGGAGGGAGACCTTTTAAAATAGTGCAGTATCTAAGGTTGAAATTTGCTAAATGAGCACAGCACCGCATTTTGTACTGTATTTTTGGTCCAGGGAAATTACTAATCTTTTACGAAAAAACGTACCTTTTAGACCAGTATTTTCTCTGGACCAAAAATAGTTTAATACCAGTGGAGTAAACATTAATATTTTGCCGTAGACCAATTTGCCGTAAAACGGTTCAAGTTCAAATGCTACGAAATTGCAGTGCTGTACTTATTTACTATATAGCGTGAGTTACATTTTGCCCCCCACCCCCGTAAATAAATATAAACTATTTGTTCGCTGTAGATTCTCATATTTTCGTACTACCATAGTGAACAGGTAGTTTATAGATATTAGTAGGCCTACTTCTCTGGTTTTTAGTTGTTGTTGAGAAGCGGATTGAAATTAAATGTAAATGTTGACTTTAATTACGATTTTAGATAAAGCATTTTTTTCCCGAAACTTTGGCCATTTTTTTGTGAAGAGAAATAACATAAAACTTATTTTCTGACTGACGTTTGCTGCTTAACGATTAAATGTAGATATTTAATATGCCCGAAATACTGTGATAGTTTGGTGGTATAATTTCGATAATAAAATAGGTCAGAGTCGATAAGTAAGCGACTATAGGTGAACCAGCCGATTTGTTTGGAATTCGGCGAACAGTGTTGCCATGGGAACGTATAGTTTGTGGCATGCAAAACAATCAATCCCACCGCTATATTATGCTGCCTTTTTCCCCTGTCCATGAAAGGCGTATATAGCATGATCATGGGCATAGCCTATCAGAAAACAGGAAGAATGTGGCCAGCCAATGGCGATTCTGTTTGACTTGAATTGGAGGGGTTGTTACAAGTGTTGTACGTGGCTTAAACTTAGAGGATCGCCGTGTAAGTGGACTAGGGCTGGCGTCTTGTCCGCATTCTGCAGGTGTCTGCCACCTAGACCACGTCATGGCTGGAGGCTGGTCATTTGTTTTTGGTCTCTTTCCTACAGGTAAGCGTAATTGGTAAAACTGGCCTTTGTCTTCGTTGGCGTTGGAAACTTTTTTAGGTAGTAAGAGAATGAGATATATATTACCATTTGTAGGTGCTTTGTCCTCGGACACTTCTGTGCACTGTTTCACAAAAGCACTTGGGTACAAATTTTTAATGTTACTCAGTTTTCTTGATCATTGTTCACAATGTTGAATGTGTTCAAAGTGTGTGATAAGTACCAAGTGGTGTGTAAGTTTTCATTTTTCTTCGTCCTTTATGATAGATTTATTGAATACAAATTAACCCATAGAATTCCAAAGCATATGCTGTAACAAATTTGAGGGAAACAAGTTAAAATGTATTTGTACAGTACTTCATGATAGTTTTCCCACCTTTAAACACAAGATTATTTTTATTTGAATAACGTATTAATAATACTTAGAAAAAATGAAATCTGCTTGTGAATGAGGCCAAGAATGTTTCTACGTTTCAAATGATCATGGTTGTAATTGTAAATTGCATAAATTTTACATAAGCGATACTTCATGAAAATTGTATTTGTAAGCGAGAATATTTTTTTTTAGTCTGGATGACTTGATGAATTCATCTAAAGTGGAAGACTGTTACGCTTAGGTACTATAATAATATGTATATTTCACATGGATTTTGTTGTACAATAATGCAATTTTTACGAAACAAATTTAAACTGTGCTAGCGCTTGGGAGTATAATAATTGTTTACTTTTCCTTTCAAAGTAAAAATATATTTGTTTTGATTATTTTTAAATCTGAAAGCTTAATTTACTGTGAATTCCTTGGATCAGTTACAAAACATGTACTGTTTTGTGTAACCGTCATAATATTGAAATGTGTTTTATTATTTAGCGTTGTTTCTTTTACAGTAAAAATTAAAACTAAATTCTTCTATTTTGCAGATTAGAATCCAGCTGCTAGCTTACGTAATTTGAGTTAAGTCTTCATTGTGCTACCTCCGTACCTCTAACTAGTTGGTAAGTACAAAATTATAAAAGTATACTTCTTATAATACCTGAATACTGAACGAAGTGTAAGTTTACGCACCATCTAAGTGTTTTAATACCGAGTTGTGAAAAGTTACGCCCGATTTTAAATGCAATAAGTATTATTTATTTGTTTCAACACCATGATTACATGAAAGGAACTGTAACCATGACACGGCTCACACTCAACAAAGCTTCAGAAAATAACAATAATGTAATCCTTATACATGAGATATGCTTGCATGAATAGAAATCGGGCGTAAATTTGTACACACCCGGTAAAACGTGGCAGCACTAGTGTGTTACAAGCAGGTTTAAGTGTAGGTAATCGTGAATTGCTTGACAATGCTATCCATTTGGAATGGAATGTTGCAAGAAACCAAATTTACAGATGCTGACCGGTATTCAATCTGATTTTGGTGAACATTTCCAGTCTCTCTCTTTTTTCATTTTTAAAATTCTCTCACAGTAAAAACATAATCAGTTTTCTCTTAAATAAATTAATGGAACAGAAACTGAAGGAACATATGCCACTAAATGTACAATTGATCAAAGCCTGTCCATGTACATATTTCCTGATAACAGTGAGTAATTGGCCTGAAATTTACTTTTCTGAAGGACGTTATTTTGGTATTACCTGTGACACCGATTTGGAGTTCATGTTGCTTTACTCGACATTTTTTGAATGCACCTAGAAAAGGAGGTTCTCTTTGCTCTTTTCACATTTAGATATTGAATTCTGAGCTCTAGCAATCAATCCGAAACTAAATGTCTCTCTGTAATTAATTGTGATTTTTTTTATAGATTTTAAAGTAACTCTTTGAAGCTGAAACAGCCCACTGGATGGATCTAAGGAGCGTAGTTTGTCACGATGCGTCTTTATTTTTTTAGAAAAGGGGAAAGCTTTAGTATACATTTTCCTCACTGCTAACAATTTATCTTTAAATACAAATAGCAAATTTGTCTGTGTTGAACGCGCATCATCACACTTACGAAAAGACAATTTTCAGTGGAATTTTGGGGGAAATGGGAAAGGAATGGAACTGTGTTCAGAATTATCCGAGAAGGGTTGGATTTTAAACTGATTTTCATTTGCACTCAATATGACATATATTGTTACTTTTTCATCCAGGAAATTAATTCAAAGTGAATTGTGTGAATAATGACAATTCTTTGCATCTGTAAGAAAATTATTGCTCTCTCAACCGCAGATTAACTTTGTGCATATAATATGGTCGTAATATTAATCTGCCAGACATTTTAAATTGAATTGAATGCGTTTAGAAATATCACTGTTCGGACTTTTTTTTTGCTTACAATAAAAACTGCTTGTAATTAGTTCGTCATAAAATAGGGAAAGGTGTTAAAATAATTTTTCACTTCGTCTACACAAAAAGATAATTATATTTCAAGCTTTTTATCGTGTTGTCAGAGCAGATTGTGATGATTTGGAAATCAAAATGAGAGTTTTCGTTTAAGAATGCCGTACATTAACATTAAGTTATGTTCCATGTACAATATAATATGTACAGTCTTAGAAATAATTGATGGCGCACAGATATTTTCAAAGTCCCAGGAAGTACAGCGCATGATTGAGGTAATAACATTCATTCCGTTCCGTTGTATGATGTCCCTAAGTAGCTAGAACAAATGCCAGAAAAAAAACATTTAGCGTAAATATGTAGTGCGATGAAAACTTTTTCATCACTAAGAGTCGCGCTATCAGTTGTTTGTAAGATTGTACATTATTCCAGAATTATCCATAAAAGTAAGTCTTCAAAATATTCGAAGGGCATGCATGTTTCTGTCCGGTTTGAATATTTTATATCAGATGTTTTCAAACCACATTGTGTGTAGATGTTACGCTTGCCTCGCTAGTTTTTTTTATATAGTAGACATATTTGTGTGTAGATGTCACTGTTGCCTCGTAAGTTTTTTATGTATAACTATATTTCGCCTTCAATTCTATTGAATATAACATGTTTTTCACCATTCGATCTGTGGTGGAGGTTTCGTATATACTCGTATTATTACATCGAGACTTAGGCGTATAATATATTCTCGATTATCCGTGCGCGGTTTATCCGGTTTACGGATTACCTGTGCATGGTTTATGCCCGAAAATAATTTATTACTTATTAATATAAAGTGATAATAAATCATGAAAAAATAATACGAATTGCAATAAGAAAACGAATGATCAGAAGCAGAAAAGTATCAAAAACTACTTTAGGGCATAAATTATGGACGTAGGTACTGTAAACCAGTAGTAATGGTACGCGGGTTTACCTGATCCAACTGACTAGATATGTAAAAATTGACATTTTATTGCAGTTTACATATTTTACATAATTCATTACTGTGATTATTGTATCAGTAACCTCTGTATAATAATAATAATAATAATAATAATAATAATTTTTCATACAAAATCAATCATAATCTTTCGTAATTTCTTATATACAGTAATTGCAATGCAATTTGGGGGTACAAAGATAAAATAAATGTATTTTGGGGGTACTCAAGCAAAAAAAAAAAATAATAATATCACTGCTGTAAACAACAAATTTACTTTTGTTTCCTATCTTAAATTGTAAGTGAATTTTAATCTTATGTGTAAAATAATATACTCCTGTGTATGTTACAGTAAATATGCAGTTAAATGTGTAAAATTATATTACACCTACTGTGTGTATTAAAGTAAATATGGAGTTAAATATAGATTTAGAAGTATTTGTTCACCAAATATGCCTGTATACTACATGGCATCGTCAAAATAATGGAATTTCGTATTTTAGTTTTTTCGCACTATCCGAGTACTTCGTCCCGTCATTAGCCAGAATAGTCGAAAGTATACTGTATTTTTAATGTTGAATATATGGAACCTAGTAACTTTTAATTTAATATCACGATTGTTGTTTAGTCACCTGTCCGAAGAAAGATTTTAACCTCATAAGTAACACCAATAATACATCACTTATGAGGCATCTAAGCCAGCCATAATGTGGGTAAGGTTGCCAGTTCCTTTCCCCTTCCATTGCATACATCGCTAAATACAGTGCGATCAGTTTTTCTTTCCGCTGGAGTGTTTTGCTTATGGGCGAGCTTAGCCAGTTAGCCGGGTCTCGGTGATTAGCGGGAGGGTGAAACAAAACAAATCAACCATACAACAATACACAAACAAATTTACGCCGCATTGTGGTGTGCGAGTTTGTCTTGTACACGGTATTTTTTTTTTTATTTACTCCGGCGATGATAATTGCAGGCTGTTAGATTGGGAGACCGAGGGGGCCACAAATCCCTATTAATAACTCTCTCTTGTTTAAACACATTGTGAATTTCTCTCATGGAAATATTCGCAGTGTGAGCAGTGGCAGAGTCCTGTTGAAAAAATGCATGATCACGGTCCCTGTCGGTTAACTCTTTGAAGAAAGGAGTTAGTATGGTATTCACATAAGTAACAGAATCAACTGTATTCTTAAAAAAAAAAAAAAAAAAAAAGTCCTGTGATTCTTTCACAACTGATGACGCACCATACACCGACTTTGTCATCATGGAGGGAGGTAACGATTGTTTTGAGTACACATAACCATGAAGATGGAACCAGGTCTCGTCCGAGAAAAATATTAAATGTGGGTCTCTTTGTCCATTGTACACGTTTTCAGAATCCACTCGTACGTACGGAGTCATCTGGCTGAAGAAAATGTGCCACAATTTATTTTATACGGTTTGAAGTGCAATAATTTAGTAGCCTTTTGCACAGACCCATATGAAAGTTCCACTTGTGCAAGACGACGAAGAGATTTTCTATGAGAATTTTCTAAACTATTATGAATCCCATGTAATCTTTCTTCGGTGACTCGAAGTCGTAGCGCAGCTGTTCCCGGGTGTGTGTTTTGTTCATTTCTCAATTCGACAATATAGATTAAGCGTATTATGCCTCGAGTTGACAACCGCACAGCGTGTCTTTATTTACGTTTCATATGTGTTAACTCAGCTCGTGAAGTTCGAAGGCGGTTTCAAGAAAGATTCCCCCAGATCGTAAAACAATTCACAATCTTTATCATACTTAAATTTCAGGAAACTGAAGTGTTCAGCCTAAGAAACATAAAAGTAGCGTAGAGTTCTCACCTACAAAGTCAACAAGTGAGCACGCAGACTTGCTACTCCCTCCAGTACGCGGCAAAGGAGTGGGAGATCGCTCATAGGAAAAATCCCATGACGCGGGGGAAAGCATAACTGATCGCACTGTAGTAACATATTACAGTAATCAGACTTCAGATGTATGCAACCAATAATTCTTCCTCTGACACACATCGTCAAGTGAGTTGCACACCCTGATAATACTGGGTGTTTCAGAATGGCTTTCATAAATTTAGGGCGTAATAGAGTATGCTGTTGGGAATATTTATTAAGGAACCCATAGTCGGGAATGAAAAATGGCGCCTGTGCATGAGGTGAAATGAAATCATTGGAGGGAAATGTAGTTATTTTAACGTCAATTTGTTCATTGAACGTACCCTACATCGAAGGTTAAACACACACCCTGCACATAAGATGTTACAGTTAGGATGGTAATTAATTTTTTCGTCCTGTAATGACTCCAGCATGAGGTATAATTGAAATTATTTGGTAACTGAGGTAATTTGGTCTTTCTCATTATGTTGTCGATCATGACAACAATATTTCACAATTTACTGCTGCTTAATTTGCTGTTCGAGTGTATATTCTTTGACAGTATAAAGTTGTATGTTACCGTTTTGTGATCTTAATCATATCCTGTGTTGAAAATTGTTCCCTCCCCCCCCCGCCCCCAAGTTACTAAGTTTTCAATTCGAACTGTTGCCCCGTTAACCAATTGATATTGTACAAGGTAATTCAAAAAGGTCTCCGGGGTTTTATAATGTCGCTACATCCAAACTACTAAACCTATATTGAGACAATAAGTACCAATAGAACAGTATCTGTGAAGTTTGCTTTGTTACCCACAGATGTTCAATGTATTCACCTCGGGTCACACGGCAGACCTCAATGCGTTACTCAAGTTCCTCCCACACTCGACGTAACATGACACCATCGATAGTCTTGACGCTATTCCTGATACGCATATTTATATCATCCAAGTTAATAGGAAAGGGTGGCACAAAGACCATGTGTTTAATATACCCCCACAAAAAGAAGTCGCAGGGAGTCGGATCTGGCGACCGCGAAGACCACGACATTAACCAGTTATCGCGATCACACCCACGCCCGATCCAACATCGTGACAGTTGGTTGTTCAGGTACCTGCGAAACCTCAAGATTGAAGTGTGGGGGCGCTCAATCTTGTTGGAAAATTATGTGTGGTTGATCTTGTAATTGCAGCATCAACCACAATTCTAGCATATCCAGGTATTACATTCCGTTCACAGTGTCTTCCTCGAAGAAGTACGGACCATAAACCTTATTGTGCGAAATGACACAAAGCACATTGATCTTGAACGAATTGCGCACATATTCCACATAAACGCGCGGATTTTCGGTACCCCACACTCTAACATTGTGGCGGTTAACTTTTCCACTTAGGTGGAAGTGCAGTCATCACTGAAAACCACCAGCCCGCGAAATCATCATCTTCCAACATGTTCTGAAATTCATTGCAGAGTGCTTTCCGGCTACTGTAATCTGCAGGTTCTAGGGCTTGAAGTTGCAATCTGTATGGCTTGAAATGTAAGTGCTTGCGATGAACACTTCAGAAATTATCATTCTGATTCGAAAATTTGTATTCAAAATATTTCCATTGCTTAAGGTTTTCGAGTTAATCGTGAGTTTTGAAATGTAATTAAAATATTCTTAGTACAATATATAAATAACATCTATATTGATTAAACACTAGTATGGCATAATTTGAAATTGAGAAAAAGGAAAAGAAAGAATTTATTATTGTATTACTGTCATCATTATTATTATTGTTATTATTACTTACCTACAAATGGCTTTTAAGGAACCCTCAGGTTAATTGCCGCCCTCATATAAGCCCGCCATCAGTCCCTATCCTGTGCAAGATTAATCCAGTCTCTATCATATCCCACCTCCCTCAAATCCATTTTAATATTATCCTCCCATCTACGTCTCGGCATCCCCAAAGGTATTTTTCCCTCCGGCCTCCCAACTAACACACTATAATTATGCATTTCTGCCCTGCCCATCTCAAACGTCTGGATTTAATGTTCCTAATTATGACAGGTGAAGAATACAATGCGTGCAGTTCTGCGTTGTGTAACTTTCTCCATTCTTCTGTAACTTCATCCCTTTTAGCCCCAAATATATTCCTAAGAACCTTATTCTCAAACACCCGTAACCTCTGTTCCTACCTTAAAGTGAGAGTCCAAGTTTTACAACCATAAAGAACAACCGGTAATATAACTGTTTTATAAATTTTAAATTTCAGATTTTTTGACAGCAGACTAGATGACAAATCTTCTCAACCGAATAATAACAGGCATTTCCCATATTTATTCTGAGTCTAATTTCCTCCCGAGTGTCATTTATATTTGTTACTGTTGCTCCAAGATATTTGAATTTTTCCATCTCTTCGAAGGATAAATATTATTATTATTATTATTATTATTATTATTATTATTATTATTATTATTTTGAAAACAAATTTGAAATCAGAGCGATGATTTCTGTGAGAATCCGCAGTGCTAACAGATAAAAGTTGTCGCCCTGCAAGAAAGTCCGCCACGCAAACTCCCGCATTAAACTCGCCGCAACTCGCAAACCGATACAGGTTTTGAATATCAGCCACTTTTAAAAGTAATTTCCATTCTATCTAAACATTTCTCTCGCTTTGAACCCACATCTAAAGTGAAAAATAAAAAAGTTTGTCGCTTATCAACTTTCGATATGTCAATGCCTATTTTGAACGGGTGACTTCGAAGTTAGTATTTTTTTTTTTCACTGTCCATAAAAGATTTTGATTCCAATTTTTTTCTATGCTTTCCTTAGACATTTATATATGAATCCTAAAAATTACAGTGCAATTAATTGTCTCTCATAGGAGCTAAGACATTGTTTGAGAGCAATGACTACTTCTCTATTCTTGATGACGCATGCAAACTGACTGTCACTTGCCGTTAAGTGTGAATGAGTTTGCATTGGACGTGACGGTGACGCTGATGGTCCGTGACGTTGATGTTCCGTATAATGTGAATCTTGCTTTAAGGTATGCATCGACTCTTGGAGTAAAAATTTACAATCTCTCCTGAATCTAATTCAAAATTCATTTACTAATTTCTTACAGTTAAATGAAAGGAATGCAGAAGGAAACAGAAAAAGAAATTTGAGAGCCCAGGGAAAATATTTTGTGAAAGAAATATATTCTTTCGGCAAGCATTTCTTTGCTTCCAATTGACCTAGATCATTCAATTTTCACCAAATTGATCCCTAAACAATGAAGAATGTTGTAGTCTAGAATGAACTTGATAGCATTTCTCACTTATTTTTTATGTAATTTTTTTTGTAATGTTTAAAAAAGATATTTTTTTTTATTTATAAGGGAGACAATGATTTTGCTTTGAACTAAATTAGTTGATTTTAGATCACAACATATGTAGCTCTATGTCTAAGCTTCAATTTTGTGCTTGAAGTCATTAGCTCAATTCTAAGCGTACTTTTTACTTGCTCAAGACTGAAAAATGTTGAAAAAAACTGAAATAGGGTAAAAATGAAAAAGTTTTAGTTTAAGCGAGGTTACAAATAACTTACTTTTATGCTTCTAAAACCCTCCTGGAACATGGGTGAGGTCTTTTCTTGTGTCTTGGTCAATTTTCCTCTTTTTCACAGCCCTCCTGTACAGTCTTCTCTGTTGTTGCTCAGGTGTGCACTGTATGTTGCCCTTCAGGGTTCGGGTCTCGTCTGCAGCATTCACTCTAGCTATTGTGTACTTTTCTGGGATGATGCTCACCTTCCGGAATATGTCCAATTCAACTTCGTTGCCACAATTGAAGTGGCAGATAACATCCATGACCCCAAGCTTCAGGGTTGTACGGCTTAGATACGTTTCTTTGGGTCGACGTCTCCAAATCAAACCATTGAAAAACTTGTTTGCATTCTGAGTCTTGTCATGCAAACATCTGCTCAGCATACTGGGGTCTGTAAGCCATTCGTAAATAGATTTAGTCCACTTCTTGGCGCAAGCAGCTGTGTATGGAGTATGAAAAAGTTAGATTTCATCCATCAATAGTGAGAAAACTTAAACATGTTATATATGTTTAAAACTAGAAGAATCAAGCTAAAATATGAGACGAAAAACAAAATTTTCATTTTTTGAAGAAAAATTGCCATTCTAGGGGTCGATGCATACCTTAACCCGTCCTTAGGGATTCATGGATGGGCTTCAGAGGGTCCATGGAAGTCACATAAAAAAATTAACATTTATATTCACTATATTATTTTCGTCGCCTTTTTACATTTTTCCAGGGAGAGGATCCATAGTTTTCACCAAAAGATTAAGAACCGCCATCCTAGTGGGATCTACAAGAATATTTTATCACTTTATTTCAGCATCTCTCTTCAAATTAGAGAGTTATATTTATAATATATTTATATCAACACAACAAAATGTTTTGCCAGTTTGAACAAAAAAGTCATTTTAAATGTAGTGCTGGTACTTGTGCTGTCCTCTTTGTAAATAGCTGTCTTATTTTAGCATAAAGTACTTAAATCTTCAGTAATTTCATCCATATAAAATTATTCTACGTTTAATTTTTACTTAACTTTTGTAATAAATTGTCCAGTCTTTATTAATCAAATAATATTTTAGTATTTCGATTTAATTGTAATTGTAAATTTAATATTATTTGTAATTTTGTGTTAATATTGTACAGAGTGCGCACAAAGTCTGCATACACATTACATTACAAAGTCTGTATACATGACAAAACACGCAACGTCCCTCTTAGGAATCCAAAACATCCGTATGTGTCCTTCCGTGGTCTTTGTGTAGTCGAATGCTCTGCCATGTTCTCTTGTTCATGTTAACCAACATTCTTAGGGTCACTGAAAAGCTGCGTGCACCGCATTTTCCATTTCGTCAGCGGGAGCTGTGATAAATCGCGCATTCGTCAGAAAAAATTACCTTTGCCTGCTGAGCCATTGTTGGAAATTGTTGCACATCCGACCACAAGAGTCCACATGTCTCTCCAAACTACCATCTGATAATTCATTAACATCCAATGGACGCCAACACTTCAATTTCAGGTCCAATTTAATGTGTTTCCGTATGTTTGATTCTGGTATTTCCAACTCAGCAGCACGTTTCCGTGTGTATTTGACCGGAGATTGTTGGACAGATTGTATGTACTACTTCTGCACAACATTCAAGCCTTGTGGATGGCCTTCCACTTCTCGACGCTTCGCGAACACTGTCCGTTGTGAAAGATTTCTTTTCCCACAGCAACAAAATCTTCCTCGTCGATGCTGCCTTCTCAAACCGCGCAGAGAAATTGTGCATGATATTTTTCATTTATTTGCCATTAACTTGACGCTCATGAACCCACACAGCGGGCACCAAACGTTCCTCATTCGTGTACTCATTTCAGCTATTCTTTCAACTAACAATTTGCTGCCATGCATTACGATTCTCAGAGCGTCAACAATGGACAGCAATAGTGCCAACCTCACCAGCACGAACATGGTACGTCAGCGTGAATTTACTGTAAATAATTAAATTTAATTTAATGAAAGTATACTGTACTTTGTAATGTGTGTACGGACTTCGTGCGCAGACTGTAGTTGCAATACCCTGGTAGAGGGGAAGAGAAGTCCCGATGGCCTTATCTCTACCAGGTTAAACAAAAACTAAATACTGTGTCAGTAGACCTATCCATGTTACAAATCGCCAGCGACGTTACTGCTTGGTTACGCAAGGTCTGAGTGCGCGAATCCGTCTGTTTACATATACAACAGGTTTCCTGCGGACGCCCGTCTCCTGCGTCGGGCGCCCAGTAGCAATTTGCCCGCCGTGAGCACGTCTGATCTAAGGTCATAATGAAAGTTATGAGCAGGCAGTGCATTTTCGTTCCCAAACAAGTTAGGGAAATTATGGGTTAGTATATCTTGGAGTTTTAGGGTTCAAACTCTGATCCTAAATGCTTACGTCGTCAGGACGCTTCGAAAAGTATAACCTAGTGCGGTACATAATAATAATAATAATAATAATAATAATAATATTGGAGCATGATAACTGTAAGTGGGATTGCTACTAAATTGAAATGGTCTGTCCAGCTACTTTTTAACCATATAAACGCACTAACACTGCGAAACTAACTCTGTACAAAATATTAGTGCTACATATAGTTAGATCGATAATAATACTGAACTACTATAAACAATATATATTATAGAACATAATAGTAAACATGATGCACATTAACTGTAAATACGTTATGCAATATATATGCGATTAATTCATTTAACGAAATCAACTCCGTTACGGTGAACAAATACATTATATTCTGTGATTATGAAATTAATATCTTTTACTAAAAAGTAAAAGTTTACAGGGACAGAATAATAACAAAAATCAATATAGAAATTTACATTTTGCACAATATATACAAATAATTCATTTATCAAAACCTAATCCTGTTGCAGTGAATATTCTGAGCTTACGAAATGCAAATTTTTTACGAACATGATATAAAATTTGTTTAAACTAAGAGAATGTTCTTTCTTCTACGTCATATGACGTTTCAGGGACATATTTATAATACATTGCATCATTGTTATTTAATGACCCCATGCGTACCTGCTTGCAATTCTACCCTGCTTATGCATCCACGTGACGTAATAGACGTACCAGAAGAAACTACTCGATCCGCTGTACGTTTGGGAACGGATATGCGCTGCCTGGTTATGAGCAACAATTTTTCATAAATCAGATTAATTTATTTTTGGGGAAACAAATACATAACTTTATTTTTCAGACATTTCTATATTTTTCCACATACTCTCTATTTTTAGTACATTTTTCCTACCATTGTGGGAGCTTGAAAATTCCCTTACGATAGAACTCCATACCAGCTCTGCGAAAATACTGTTTTCTTCATGGCCTCAAATGCAGCACCAAAGAGGAGGGTTCTAATTCGGGGCTGTAGGCAGAATGCGAGAGAACTTCCCATCTTATTTTCCTGTTTTCTCCATGATGTGAAAAGCATTGTGGCGAGGGCGTTCTCCTGCTACGGAATGTACTTCTTGCAATGCACGACAGAGTTTATGAAGTGTTGTGACATACCGAGCAGCATTAATGCTTTGCCCAGATTCAATAAATTCCACCAGAATGATCCCGTCTGCATCCCAGAAAACAGAGCCATAACTTTGATGATGCCACTGTCTTGGTTCTTCTTTTAATAGGGAATAGTGATGGTGTCATTGTGACAGTGCTGGTACCTATACACATCTTCAAAGAAATCTGATGAATTTCTGCCACGGAGATTCCCTCTTTAACGAGAAATTCGATCATAGCACACTGATAGATCGAAACATCAGTTGCAGCCAGATCACGTGACGGAAGCTAATGATGTCAAGACTTGCTCATGACGCTGTTTAGTCTATTGATTATGCATATTTTTACTGGCCAGCTGAAAGTCATGCAAAAACATTTTTGTATATCAGGACTACCCGTATCAGCCTTTTTTCTCGAAAAATATGATGGTTGCTCATAAAAAAAAATTGATAACCAAAACCTATGTAAGGAATCGATGATGACAGTACCATTTCTCGTAACAAACCGGAAGTGGGGGTACCTGTGGTCAACTTCGAAATTTAAAATGAGAACATGGGTTATTGAAGGTGCTATTTGAAACTACTTTTAAAAAGAAACAACTTTTACTGAAACTTTATTTTCTAACTTTTATTGTTTACTCACAAAGCAACAAAAATGGTATTTTCTGAGATGTATGTTTCTGTACGTACACTCTTCATAGTAAGTGTTGCAAATGTCCGCCATTCTGTGCTAAACAGTGTTCTGATCTCTTAACATCCGTGATTGCACGGGGATCTTCAGCACACCTGAAAGACATACAGGCTTCTCTAATTCTTTGTTTAATATCGTCTCTAGTTGTTGGTTGCACCTAATAGAACATGTCTTTAATTCTCCCCCACAAGAAGAAGTCATTTGGAGCGAAATCAGGAGATCGGACAGGCCAGGTTACTGGTCCTCGTCCAATCCACCGTAGGGGAATAACCGGTTAATAACTCGCTGAGCCTTACGTGAAAAGAGAGCCGGACAGCCGTCCTGCTGAAGCCACATCGTTAATCGAAGCGCAAGGGGAACATCATAAAGCAACTGGTGCAAAATGTTGCGGAGGAAGAGAGCTTTCTACCATTCAAGTTCTCAAAAAAATATGTTCCTGTGACTCTGTCTTAGGAGGCCACACCATATGTTGGTAATCCACTTAACGTAGCCAGTGTGGATTAACCGGAGACTAGTAATGGGCATTGTAGAGATTCACCTGACCATTACTTTTGAAAGTAGCCTAATCAGTCCACAGAATTAGGAGCTCGAAATCACTGACCATGTTTAGAAAACAATTGCAGAAATCAACACGAATCTGGAAGTTATGTCCCTTAAGTTCCTGATGGAGATGAATGTGGTACAAATGAAATTTGTTGTCTTTGAGAATACTAAACACTGTATTATGGTGCAATCTTGAGTCACGGGCAATCCTCCTTTTAGGGGAGAATTAAAGACATGATCTACCAGGCGCGTCCAACAACTAGAGAAGACATGAAACAATTAGAGAAGCCACATCTTGTATGTCTGTCAGCTGTGCTGAAGTTCTCCGTGCAATCACGGATGTTGGGAGAAGATCAGAATATTGTTTAGCACAGAGTGGCAGCATTCTGAACATTTACTATGAAGAGTGTATGTACAGTTTCCCTGGAAAAGGATGAGACGATTGAATATTCCTAAGTCTCAGATGTAAGACACTGCGCATGATCGGAGACCAGAGCATCGATACACAAGATAACGAATATTGAGTTACTTAAATTCAGGCTATTTGGTTTGTTACTAGCATCGTTCCGAAATTCAATTAAACTGCAAAAAATATGATAATATTACGTAAATAAAAGATAAATATATACATAAATCGTGTAGTTAAATCGACAATGGACCTTCATGACTAGATCGACACTCCGCACAGAAAGGAAAGCTTTCATGTCGTTTCCATAGCTCAGACGGTAAGACTTCTGCGTGTTGTGTAGAAGAGTGCGAGTTCGATTCTTAGTCTACACAACAATTTTTTTTGTCTAAATAACGTTGAAATAGCTAAGTCACGTTGAAATATAGTTTTACAAAGTCCTGAGATTAAGTGTTAATGATCGCAAACAATACAAAATTACAAGTTATAATATTATAAACGTTAATCTAATGAATGCATTTATACACACACATATATACAATGTAAATGCATATATATTAAAAACTAACAATTAAAATGAAATTAAAAAATATATAATAATAGACAAACTTTTACAAAGATTTAGAGTCCTTAGGCTATGTCATTTGTTGAGTAATTATTACAATAATTTATTAATAGCTTTCCTATATGTGTAAGAAATGCACTCGCAAAAAACAATTTTTGTTAAAAGTATGGCTTTGGATTATTTCATTCTCACACCTGCAGTTAATTTTAACTATTTTATCTACGTGTTTGCATTCAATTTTATTCATCTTATGATTGAATGTATAAGCACTGTTGCAGTTATTGACTAATTACATATATTAATAATAATTATTAAATACATCTGTTAAGTAACCAATTGCAGTATCTTTTGCAAAATCTTGAATGTTTAAGTTGTCAATAATATTTCTGTACTATATACTATAATACGTTAAAAGAATTTGCAATAGATTTGGGATCCTCTACTTTATAATCATTGGTTTTAATGAAAAAATATTTTCTTTCTTAGGATATCTAGAAGTTTAAATTTAATAATATTACGAATAGGTTTAATTGCATTATCTGAATTTTGTACTTTTCTACTCAAATATATTCTATTTCCCTCTTTCATATTTTTTGATAAATTACACTGTACTTCTTGCAGTATTTAAGAACATGAAGATCATTACATTGCAACTCATTACACATAGATTCTTCTTTTTAATACATGAGATTTTGAAGTCCCTGCGTTATCTACATGTTTTAACTTTTGAATTTTTTCACAACATTGAGTGGAGAACATCCACTGAAGTGATTATGAAATTAAGTGAAAAATGCAATATATTTACTCTTAATATCAGTAGTACCAGTATCATATATGTTTTTCCAAGATTCATTTTGTAGACATAAATGTAAATAATCACTAGATACAGCAATTACGATCCTTTCTTAGTTTTTAAATTAATATTTTGAAATTGTTCAGTGACATTGGAAACACATAGGATTTGTTTATCATGGTCAGACAAGCCATTGATTATAGGTTCTGTCGAATAGGAATTCAGTCTAATTATGTGTACAAAACGTTTATCAATGGCTGTGTTACTTCAGCTTGTATGCTATGGGAAAATGACCCTACGAATAAGGTTTCCAGTTTCAAGGAGTGAATTTAATTTACTTTTACGGAAAAGTTCCGAGAGATAATCTATGTTTATGTCACTACAGATCACAAATTCCATATGAGATTTCTAAAGTCTTTTCTTTACAAATTCAATGTTGGCTATAAATATTAATAAATAATGTAAGAAATATGAATGATTGTAGTTATAAGTCTGATTTACATTATAAAAAGCAAGAAGTTACATTCCTCGGCAAGATTCGAACTTTCGATGTTTGGTTTTGTCGTCCAACGCACAACCACGGACCTATTCAATGCTTATGTTAATAACATACAATTTAGCTGTAGCAATGTGGTGTCATAACTTGAGGTTTGTTTATTTAATGTAATTAGATTTAATTTGATTAGTTTCGCAACAATTGGACTTCCTGTTATATCCTGTTATTTAGATATTTAATTTAGGGTTGATTTATTAACTCTTACTATGCAAGATGCCTCTTATTTCAATAATTCTATATCATGTTAAATAGTCATTGTCTACACTAAAGTATTATCGTCATCTCTCATTTCTCATCGTAATGGCGAACCGACGTGACATGAGACAGCGAGTTATAGCTCTAGTTGAGGCTGGATATGGGGCTAGATCTGCTGGCCGTTTGGTCGGTGTTCCTGGAAGTACAGCCGCGAGATGGGTTCATCGTTACCAAAATTTTGGGGAGGTCGAAAATCGCCCTATTCCTGGGCGTCCGCGGATTTCTTCATTGGAAGAGGATGCTCTTTTATTCGAGACAGTTCGACAGGACCCCTTTCTGACTGCTAACGAAATAAGAGCAGCATCTAACTTCCCCGGCTCTTCACAGACTGTGATCAGCAGGTTGAGGAACCGCGGTATTAGGAGCCGGAGGGCTGCGCAAATGGAAATATTGGGGGAAGCACAAGCTGTCGACCGTCTTGCCTTCGCTACCAATCGAGTGGATTTCGATTGGAGGAATGTAATTTTCTCCGACGAAACAACCATCTCGAGTGATTACGAAGGTCCTGTCCGTGTCTATCGTGAGGATGGTCTCCGACATGATCAGCGCTTTGTGCACCGACGTGAAAGATCGGGGCGCTTTAGCATATCGTGTTGGGGGTGGATGTCTTACGATGGACCTGGCGTTATAGAACGCATCGATGGCCGGTTTAATGCGGAAACTTACGAGCACATTCTGGAAAATATATTCCTTCCCTCCGCCCGAGAACGTTTTCCCGAAGGAACATTGCTGTTCCAGCAGGATAACCAACCCGTGCAGTATGCTGCAAGCATTCAAAGATGGTTTCAAAGGAGACCCGAGATCGAAATCATTAATTGGCCTCCGAAGTCACCTGATTTGAATGTCATCGAAAATTTATGGGCGGAATTGAAAAAGAGAAGGATAGCCACCTATGCCCACCGACGCCCTCGAAATCGAGACGAATTGTGGGATCAAGTTGTTGACACCTGGGAAGATCTCGCTGGGGATCAGAACTTATTCCACAATCTCGTGACATCCATGCCGGATCGACTTAGAGCTGTAATAGAAGCTGATGGCATGTGGACAAGATTTTAAGTTAACAGGTCTCTCTTTGTTTCTTATGATTTTTGTTTGAGGAAGAATACTTTTAACTTCCAAGTAAGATTTATTTTTTTTTGACGAGGTTCAGCCCACTTGTAAGACCCAGAAATTGGGCATAAATTATTCCATATTTTTCGACAAATTAGACAGTCTAGGAACTCTGAACAATTAATTACACCTCAATAAAAAAAAGTTTTACCTGGGATCGAACACGAGACGTTTCGGTTATACAATAGAACCGGCACGCTACTATATGAGCTATCGAGACAAGACAGTGATAGCAGCAGTCCAGAATGTAGATCCCTTAGCAGGCATTTGCCATTCGATACAGTGAAGCAGTGATATTTTGGGACTCGAGCTATGTTGTGAAATCCTGGCCTTAAATGGCAGCCTTCTTCGTGATCCTTATTCTGGTCCTTGTCCTTGTTGTGGTCCTTATAACAATTCTTGTACTATCTGTCTTGTTATGTATCCCTACGTCGATATCGAGTGAACCGCGCTGTAGAACTTTAACTTCCGACGACCAAGAATCGTCTCATTCTTTTTCAGGGTAACTGTACATAAATAACGTACATTATTTCTCAGAAAATACCATTTTTGTTGCTTTGTGAGTAAACAATAGGTTCGTTCCAACAAGCGGTTCATGGATCAGTTCATGTACGGTTCCTGTACCATCTTATGCGCATGCGCTAGTTGAGCATCTGCTATGGGATTGAAACTGGACTGGACGCTGTTGGAACGCTTTCGCGGATCGTTATGTACTAAATCCAGAGATGCTATAACTGTGATCATCTTTGCTAAGAACGGGATGCTTAATTATTATCGTTTCGCAGCTAATTCTAATTGCAGAAAATAGAATTTCGATCATTTTCTATAAAAAGATGACAAAAAATATGGAAGGCAAGAATTCCGATAATTCAACGTCGTGTAGTGGGGTACTCTCATCTAAAAATAATTCTTTTTTAATTATTAATGTATGTACGTTATTTATTATATTTTTAATCAAAGCTGCATGTTGAAATTGTAATTAACTGTGTCAATACCCAAATAATTTCCATCCCCTTTCTTTTTGGCGAAAATTTAAATTAAATCTCTAGTTTCATTATTCGTCTGTACTGTCACTTTTCATCTTTAACCTCAATGATGTGAACAGTCGATCATGTCTTTCTTCAGTATCCAGGAGACGTTGGTGAGCTTGCGTACTCTTCCGTACATGCCTCAATCCACGGACTATTTTTGACCGTTCCGAACCCTTGTCAAAAGCTTGTTGGAACGCCCGACTGCAGTACATGTTTCCGGTTCAGGACTGGTTCGGATTGTGTTGGAACGCTTTTTTTGTACTGCGCATGCTCACGATGGTTACGGATTGTTCCTGACTGTGTTGGAACGAACCTAATAAAAGTTAGAAAATAAAGTTTCAGTAGAAGTTGTTTCTTTTTAAAGGTAGTTTTCAATGGCATCTTCAATGACCCATGTTCTCATTTGAAATTTCGAAGTTGACCACAGGTACCCTCACTTCCGGTTTGTTACGGGAAATGGTATTGCCACCAATCGATTCTTTACATAGGTTTTGGTTGTCAAAATTTTTTTATGAACAACCAGAATCATATAGTTTTCGAAAAAAAGGGCTGGTATGGGTGGTCTGAAACGTCTGGTATATGTTTTTGAATGTCTGTGTTGAATATGCAAAGTTAATCCTGCATATTTTTCAATATTTCAAACGTTCCCGCACATAATAGACCATTGTATATATATTTTTTATAATATAGTTTCAGGATTTTGTTGCATAAACTCCCAAATGTGCATATTTTGTAAAAACATTCTGGATTTCTTTGTTGACTGTACTTGATGACTGAAAATTCCTTGCATACGAAGGGTAGCTGTGGAAAATTCAAAACAACCATCTCTTCTTTTGTTCCACTTGCCTTTGAGTCTGGAATGGAGGACAATAAGCATACCCACTTGCCTCTACTCAAAGCACCTCGTTCCTATCTCTTCTCTGTTTCACTTATTCTCAGTTGGTGCACTAACAGTCAATGTCAAGTGCGTGATTTTGTTCTATTATGTGTGCGGTTTGTGTGAGTACGTTCGTTCCTGATCCTTCCTGCAAAATTATTGGAAGTAGAAGAATCCTTAACAAATTTTCCATGCACAAGGGTCACTGGTAAGGCTTTCAATATAAAACTAGACGTGATGCTAGTACAGCACTGTGCCCAAAGATGATCTTGTGTCAAGAAAGTGTAGCTTGCCTGAGGCAGGATCTTGCAAACTTAAAATGTGTAGACTAAAAATTTTTCCCAGTAATCTCGTGTGATGTTGAATGATCATTTTCAGCATTGAGAAATATCCCTGTAGGGTGACCAGATTTTCAAAATAAAAAAAAACGGGACACTTACTAAAGTTGATATGAATAAAAATTTTATCTAAATGTTCATTATTACTGTGTTTATATAATGTTAGTGAGCAATAAGGTACAGTTTGATTTATTTTAAAATATAAATACTATATTGTTTACAATAACTAGACTATAATTATGCAAGTACATAATAAAGTAGCATGGATACTTGGCTTAAGTCAGTGCTGACAATTTTTTATATTGCAACTAGTCTGGATTAATTAGGTTAACTTATCTGTTTAATACTTCAGGTTAATTGGATCTTACATCATATCCATGTCATTGTATTCTGAATTTACTTGATAAATTTTTTTCCTCGTATTACCAGTCTATTATATAAAGTCACGAAGCTTGAGTTGTTGAGGGTACTAGGAACAATAGACTGCGCCGGTACTATTTCGCATTGTCTGTGATGAGGCGATAGTAGCGATCCTAGTGGTTAGCAACTATCTATGGATGCATATTCCCTACGTATTGAGCTTCGTGACTGTATATACTAGACTGTGGTATTACCTTGAAACATTCTCCACGAAGATCAACTGTACAATCTTCATCATATTTCTTTGATGAGTGAAATTTGCTCTAGAAATGTTCCTTTTCTTCAGTACACTACAAAAGTCCATATAAGACACATTTTTGAAATAACAATTTGTGATTAATATGGCCTTTATGGTTTTAACTGAAAACTGATTCCTTTCGTCAGACCAAATTGAATTCATCAATGAAAACACTCTTTCTGATTGGTGCCAGGTATTCCTAACACAAAACCTACAATCTGAATTAAATTTGTAAAACTAATGTACTTGTCTTTCACAATTTGTAATGTTTCAGTCCACCTCTCTTTGTAATTTTAACATCACACTCCTATCAATGTTCAAGTTTTGCTCCATATATGTTCTTCACATGAATCACTTGATAAAATAGGTCATCTTCATTATTGAATTGAATTCATTACCGCAACATCTGGTGGAAACAGTATAGAATTAATGTTTTACGTGATTATTAAATAAAAGAAATTGAAATATTTTAACAATAATTTAGGGAAGCGGGACGCCATTTTTAAAAAGTGGTACATGCTTTTCTCGGGATAGGGAACAAGCTAAAAAAAAAAGGACAATCTCGTTAAAAAGGGACGTCTGGTGGCCGGGATTCCATAGAAATATGCACTGTTGCTCGAAGAATCTACGTAAAGATTAATTTTTTGGTCCTACAGAATACGTCTGTTACGGTAACAATTAATATTAAAAAAATTTGCTCCGGCGCCGGGGATCGAACCCGGGTCCTTGATTCTACGTACCAAGCGCTCTAACCATTGAGCTACGCCGAAGTTCAATCTACAGCACCGAATCTAATCCGTCTCCTCCAGTGTTTTTCCTTTGTGTTTCAAAATAACAGTTACGTTATTTTTCCCCACCTCTAGTGCACTCTGTACAATACATAACTGTTTCAATAAGTAATGCAAATTAATAAAACCAATAACATTGGGCTCGCAGATGAAACTCTACAAGTTTTATTCCCATCGGATTACGAGTATGGGTGATCGAAGCAGTTGAAGATACTGAGACATGTAGATTTTACTTCCATGCGGTTTTCTCAACACTTTTGCGGGAGTGTGAAATAATACCCCATAATTACGATAGGAATAGCATTCTGCCTTTCCCTTAAGGGGTTAGGTACAGCTTACAGCAGTAAAATTTTGGAAGTATTCAACATTTTTTTCTCCATTACTGTATCTTGTACAATAATGAAAATTAGTTTGTGTAAAACACTGTCCTTACAGCTATACGAAATAAATATATATATATATATATATATATATATATATATATATATTTACGATTTAAAACAATAAATTATTTACATTTTTTTTTCCAAAATTCAGTTCTGTGCATTGATGAAGCAATCCCACATAACTCAAAAACTATCCAACAATCTGGATGAAATTTTGTGTGTATTTATGCATGTCATAATGTACAATATGATGCAAGATCACTTCTCTCTCTACCTTTGATAGATTGATAAAAAAAAAATATTCATTTTAAAAATTGTCAAATATCAGTATTTTCTTCTAAGACAAAATAATAATAAAAATATTATTCATTAAGGAATGTAGTTGAAAGAGCATGATATTGTAAACATGAATTTCAGCAATAAAATAAAAGAGAGAACATGAAAAAGTTAACAAATTCATGAGTTATGAGGGAAACGCTTCATCACTGCATAGTGAATTGCCATCATTTTGAATTTTGAAAAAAAAAAAATATATATATATATATGTAAATAATTTTTTTAATCGTAAAAATATTTTCTTTTTCATATAGCAGAAGGACAGTGTTTCACACGTCATACCAATTTTCATTGTTGTACAAGATACAGTAATGGAGGAAAAAAATGTTGAATATTTCCAAAAATTTTACTGCTGTAAGCTGTACGGCTGTACCTAACCCGTTAAGAAAGGATACATTTCATACTGAGACATTGATGTCTTACTACTGAAGACGGGGTAAGTGATTTTCCATAATTTTATGCTCTCCGAGTAGGTGTGTAAGTAGTGATGCTTCAACAACTTGTAGCTAGATCATATTTTGTTGATGTCTAGATTATTTTAAGAACATCAGACGAGATATGAGTGAAAGAATGCAGTTTCTATGAATTTTCAAGGATTATCGCTATGTCCATTGCGATTGATGATTGTTTTACCATTGGGCGCTCGTGTTCCGTTTTTATTAACATAGGCTAGACTTGCAGGTTCTCCCTTCCTCCTCACCCCTCTGTCCGTCGCTTTGCCGTATAACGGCTGACGAGCCGGGAGTGTTGGGCGAGATGCGTTGCGGGATGGTAGTGTGTGTTGGGATGTGTATCAGTTGGATGCGTGTGTGTGGCATGTGACAGCTGTGTGGTGTTCAAGTAAGTACGGGTGATTCGCCTTGAAGGATTGTGTTCTTCATATATTATATTACGGTATTTCACAAATTGCTTATTGCGAACTTTTTTTGTTTTTGCGTGTGGGAGTTATCTTCAGGACGTACTCGTTTATGGGTATTCGTGTTCTAAAGGAAGATGTAATCGCAAGGAATGAAAATTTATGTATTATGGTTCCTGAGTTCAATTTCCTGTGAGAATAACTGAGATTTTGTTTTAAGGATTCGAGTGTGCTTTCATAATCAGATGATTCTGTGTTGTAAAAAATTAATTTCTGCCACATTTTTGTCTTACAGTCCTGAAGTGTAGAGTCTCTTCCGAAAATTGGGGGCGTAGCAAACATAAAAGGTCCAGTATTCTGTTGAATGGTGGTTTAACGGTGGATAGTGCAAACTCAAAACCAGTACTGTGTGATACATTCGAGACTTTCTCTTGAGGTCTTTCTCTCCAAATCACTTAGATCTTCATTCATAGTCACACTTCTCGTACGTTAAGAATGGTTTCACAGTTTATGCTACGTCACATTGTTACTAATGGTAATACGAACGTACGCGAGATAAGAACTTCATTGGAGTTCCTATTTTGCTGTGATTGCAGAGAAACAACTTCGGAGGCATGTCGACTGTTTTTTTCCCTCTCTAGTCATTGGTTTTTCGCTGCTGTAGGCCGAAGATACATTGAAGGAATTCGATACTTTGAAGTTAACTTTGCATGAAACCATTACAGTCAAGAGAAGCATTAGTTCACTACCGTGTAATTATGTATAAAAATTGCGGTCCAGTTATCTATATCTGGTAGTAGCAATATTCACAGATTAAGCCTGTCTTTCATTTAACCCTAAATAGGCCTTCGTTTATTAACCTTAAAACACTTTTAGATTAGCTCTCATTAGTTTGAAGTACCGTGCTTATGTATAAAAACTACGTAAATAGCCCTTGACAATATAGCATGTTCTGTTCATTAGCGACAGACATTTAAAGTCTAGACAGTTTGGTAAAATTATATATTCTAATTTTAGTATATCGCTGTTTAAACTACCGTGATCACAATATTTTCATCGCATATTTGTATAGACATCCCTTAATAGAACGTGATCAGAACTCAGATGCGTTTGCATAAAAATCTATAAACATGTTTTTAAGCGTGAAAGTATATTAGCATGGCTAATATATGAAATGTATTTTAAGTCGTTCAAAACTTCTTGCCCTATTCGGACATCAACATTGGAACTAAGATTAATGTTAAATATGAAGTTCTTCCAAAATAGTTCAGTATGCACAATTTTATTTCTCAGGAGAATACTGACAAAATCGATTCTTCAGATATATTGAAATTAATTTCTTTTTATGCCCCAGTCGTTAAATCACGTATAAAAGTACTTTTCCATATTCTTAGAGCAAAGACAGTCATAAAAATTCACCCCTAATCAGAATGGTGTCCCTTTACAATAAGTTAAATAATCCCAGTAATATTGATTTATTTTTCAGGAACAGATGATATGTTTAAAAAACATTTATGCAAATTTGGTTAATTAAGAAGCTACTTCTCTCTCTTTTTCAGATTATTCAGCTTACTCATTATAGAGCCTCTATGTTATAATACTTTGCTGCAAATATAAATTTGTTTACATTATTAACTAAAGTGTTAAGAAGGTGCTTTTATGGCTAGTATTGCCTGTGTACTTTCAAATAAATAAATAAAATATTGGAAGTTTCAAGACTAAACTAAGTTTTATTAGTAGTCATAACATGAGCATTTGCAAATATTAGTATTCTTTAGCTTTACTATAAAAATATATCAATGCATAACTTCAAATGGATCGTTGTATTAGAATTTCGGGTAAAATTAAAATTGAGAACTGCAAGAAAGAGTGTTAGCGTTAGTTTGTAGCTTTCTTCGTAGTAGGTACATGCAATACTGATTGACTCCAGTGTGTATTTGGGTGAAAGTTAAGCTAGGATACACTACTTCATAGCACGTATGAAATGTTTGGGATAACCTCAGGGCTACGTGTCACACCTTTGGACAGTTCTGCCACAGATCTCATGTTACTTAGCCAAACTTTCATCAAACCTTCTCTTAACCTTATCGCTAACCTTCCTGTGAACCTTATCGCTAACCTTCCTGTGCCTCTTGTGGTTGCGAACTGATGCACCTGAACTTAATATTCAGGCATATTTGTGTTATAAATTGTAAAAATAAGGATTTTTTTTCCCATGGTTGAAACATGCTGGCTAACCAATTGTTGTCGGTTTATTTCTGAATAGTGACTTGCAAAATGATTTGTCAACCAGCCGTAAATAAAAGGAGCTCTGGGCTTTGTGTAAACCAGCGTGAGTTCAGTATTAATTAAACACTAGCTTCGCTCTGTTGAAACCGTGTTCTACTTACCCGTGATGGGAGAGTACATTAGTGAAAATGGTTAAAAAAAACTTAGTAACTTATTCTGTATCATTGCGTGCCGTTTTTCTGTCCCGAGTTTCTGGATCGCGTTCTGGAGAATATTTAAGAATAATTGGCGTGGTTGTGATTTTATATTTAAGGAAATGAAGTGATTGTTTCTTTTTACCCAGTCAGTGATACGATTAAACATGCCGAATAACATTTGTAATTGAAGTCGTTATTAAAAATCTATCATTTTAAACTTTAGATACTATTTCTTTTTCTAATACTGTATCAGTGATCCTATCAAACGGAGGCTGAATAAGAGTTCCGAAGAATGTGTTGCTGAGTGAGATGGATCAGTCGTAACGCACTAGTCTCGCTTTTGGAGGTCCCAGGTTTGAGCTGCATTGCCGGCCAATTTGGTCGAGATTTCATCTATGGTTTTGCTTGACTGAACACAACTAATTTCTGTTAAAGGAAGACGAATATCGGATTGGACCCCAGTTACGAAAAAATAGATAGTTGAAGTACACTGACAGGCACAAAAACTCATCACTTCAATTTTTTTTAATGAAGTATTATTTTATGTTTCAGAATTTTATCTCATTCTTTATGGTACAGTATTAAGTTATATTCAAATTTAAAATTTTGTTTATGAAAAAAGTTTATTTTTATAACAATTTAATTGAATTTTTGCAAGAAGAGCATAAGTTACACAATGTTTAAACTGTTTTGTTTCGAAAATTCACTCATTACTCATTTTAACACTTGTTTTTCTCTTTAATGCACTTCACTGACACTTTCTTCTCACCTTCAGAAACGTGTATTACCACCTCGCATTAATTAGGTCATTCAGCATCTCAAGGGTGCTCCTGATCGTAGTTGCAATATTCTCCCGGTGAATGAGTTCCCACTCTTCTTGGAGAGCTTCCCGCAAGGTCTTGTAGGATTTCTGCATAATGTTGGCGAACCCTTCCCAGGTTACCCCACAGCTGCCCGATAGGATTCAAATCCGGACTTAGGGCGGGCCATTCCAACATGAATCCTCACTTTATTAAAGAAATGTTGCAGACATTGGGCCACATGCGAGTGTGCGATTTTGTGCATCAGCAGGAAACAATCACCAATAAATGGAGCTAAAGGCACAACATGCTCCTGAACGATTTCCTGCAGATACCGATGTGCTATAAAGCTCCCATTATCAATGAAGACCAGCTCTGTTCTTGCTGTCTAGGTTATTCCAGCCACACCATCAGAGAGCCACTCTGGAAAGCGACTCCGGACAAAAATATACAGGAAAATATCTTTCACCAGGCCTCTTTCACATTCTCCCTGCATATTATCGTCCAGGGTTGCTTTCCAGGGTGGTTCTGTGTTGGTGTAGACTGGAATAAGCTTGTCAGCAATAACAGAGCTGGTCTTCATTGAATGGAAGCCTTACAGCACATCTGTACGTTCAGGAAATCATTCAGGAGCTTGTGCCATTTGCTCCATTTATTGGTGATACTTTCTTGCTGATGCACGATATTACACACTCACATGTGTCCCAATGCAACATTTCTTGAATAAATTGGGGAATCATGTCGTGGAATGGCCTGCTTGAAGTTCGGATTTGAATCGTATCGAGCAGCTGTGGGGTAATCGGGAAGAAGGGTCCGCCCACGTTGCTCAGACACCCTACAAGACATAGCGGAAGACTCTCCAAGAAGAGTGGAAACTCATTCCTGAGAAGAATATTGCAAATTTGATCAGGGCGTAATTAATGCGAGATTTGGCAATACAATCCTCTGACTGTGAGAAGAAAGTGTCAGTGAAGTGCAGTAAGCAAAAATACAAGTGTTAGAATGAGTAATGAATAAGTTTTCGAACCAAAACAGTGTAAAAAAATGTTGTGTAAGTTACGTTTTTCTTGCAAAAATTCAGTTACATTTTATAAAAATAATCTTATTTCATAAACAGAATTTTAAATTTGACTTTAACTCATACTGTACCATAAAAGAATAAGATAATATTCAGAAATATATAAAATAAAACTTCATTTAAGAAAATTGAAGTGTTGCGTTTTTTTGTGTCAGCCTGTGTGTCAGTGTAGTTTATCGCTACAAACTTCTTCTATTAACGGGGTTGCCACAAGAACAGTGTTGTTACAAACAGATTTAGTGAATGTAAAATGTTCAAGTTTACAAATTAAATTAGGGTTCACAACCAGAGTGGACCAAGTCCATCTGGAATAGTTCTGAGATATTGAGTCTTAAAGTTCCTGGCTCACGCTTAGCAACCTTCACCTTCCATAGGAAATGCTGCCCGCTGTGGAGTAACAAAAGCCTACATGCTAAGAGCAACAAAATGAGTTATGGACTTTGTTTGTTATGGCAATGAATAAATCTAAGTTTTCTTCATTCGAGATTGTATTAATCCACAAACTGATAACTGGTGGACTTTGTCCACTCTGGTTGTGAGCCCCTCAAATATGAGGTACCTATTATCACAATATTCAACTAATCCTTAAGTAGAACACATTCATTGTTAAATCCATAAACACTGATTCTTCAAAATTGAAACAAACTTCCTAATGGCGATAGTAGCCAATCTAATGAGACGTGCTTTATTTAACCCCATTGATATCCAGAAATTAGCAACAAACTTTGAAACGATTCCCCGTAATCCAACCATCAACACTGTTACTGTCAAATTGTGCATTACCGACATTAAACTATAGACAGTCGCGATATGATCTGGGAGTTAGACCTATTTGCGTCCTTTGTTTTGTTTGATTGTATTCGGTAACGACGGTGAAGATGATTAATGATTATGAATAAAATTTGGACGAGTACGTTTATTGGATATAAATGTGTATCTGGGTGTATGAGAATTCATAGTAAGTATTTTCGGAAATATTTTTCTGAGGGATCGAGTGGGTTTTATTTTCAGATTGAGAAAATTAATATATTGTTGATTCTCCATGTGAAGTTACAAAAGACGTGTTTCGTATATACACTACTTCGAAAGGTGCAATAAAAGAGACAAACAATACAGATTTAGTTAATTTAATATGAAGTTTTGGATTAATGCTTCACATTAATGGTTTCTTAATCAGAAATGATCATACAGTGATTGCTGTTTTATTTTATGTGAAATCCACTTTATTGTTTTGTACAGTGCATTATACATTACCAACATTAAGAAACCTTAGGAGTGTAGACGATCTAATCTCTCTGTCGATATTGAATGTAATGTTAGGACTTTACGTAATGATGCTAGAGATTTCATTTGTACAAATTAGTTGAAAAATACAAATACATGATCACTCAACAGTACACTTTGTATAGTAGCATCGTTGAAAAAGATGAAAGTAACACGATGCATTTGTTTAATAAAATCATAACTTATACTTCCACAACACAGAGTAGCCGGCCTGAGTGGCGCAGTCGGTAAAGTGCTGTCTTGTGCCCGAGGTTGCGGGTTCGATCCCGGTCAAGGTCAGTGGCTTAAATGCGACAGTTTCATGTCAGTAGATGTACTGGTATGTAAAAACTGCTGCGGAACAAAATTCCGGCACACCAGCGACACTGATAAAACCTCGGCAGTTGCGAGCGTCGTTAAATAAAACAATTTACAACATAGAATACCTCTAATAATACGTAAAAAAAAGTGTAAGACTCACTGATGGCAATTTATTCCTGTTGTGGTGCAGCGAGAGAAATATTGTATTAAATAAATAATATTAATTGCTAGTAGACCGTTCAGGATTTGTTGTGAATTAAACAGTTGTGGCCAGGTGTCCTCTGAGCACTTGAGCTTTTTCCTGTGGTCATACCACTACGTTATCATATCAGAATTACTTCTTTTAATACTCGTATATGTTCTGAAAAGTGTATTAGGTTTGTGCAGCGAGTGAATCATTGTGTGCTATTAAATTTATGTGAACAGAAGACAACACTTCTGTAGCGCCTATTTTATTTTGCTGTCTAAGTTTGAACTTACTGTTTCATACCAAATTCTTATTATACTGTATAGTAGTGTCTTGAGTTGCTTGATTTCGTAACTGTTCGTCCTTTAATTTAAATGGAGCTTCGGTGCTTCTCGTGATTACCGTATTAGATGGCAGTAATTACGTTCCGGACGTCATAGTCATGGTAAATAGTCTGAGTGGAACTTCAGCCCCGTTCTGAGATTTGTGATTGACAGAAGTGTCCCGGAACAGGAACTTCTTGATTCTATCCTTATCTACTTTTCCATAGCCAGAGCTATTTCGACTCCAGTAATATTATATTACTAGGCAATTTCATTCTTTGTCAGTAACATTTTTATTGTTGGTATATGTCGCACAGGCGGTATAGCGCTGGCCTTCTGTGCTCGAGGTTGCGGGTTCGATCCCGGCCCAGGTCGATGGCATGTAAGTGTGCTTAAATGCGACAGGCTCATGTCACTAGATTTAGTGGCATGTAAAATAACTCCTGCGGGACCAAATTCCGTCACACCGGCGACGTTGATATAACTTCGGCAGTTGCGAGCGTCGTTGAATAAAACAGTTTTAATTTTGTTGGTCTGTGGAATTATAACATATGTACAAGGCTAGATGTGAAACTAGTTTTTAGCCAATGCTTTGACATAAAATGCCCAAACGAGAGATTCGTTGGTTTTTTATTTGGTAATTTAACGACGTCATCAACGGCTGGATTATTTGGCGTCGATGGAATTGGTGATAGCGAAGTGCTAATTGGCAAGATGAAGCCGAGGATTCACCATAGATTACCTGACATACCTTTACGGTTAGAGAAAACCTCGTAAAAACCCAACCAGGGAATCAGCCCAAGCGGGAATCGATCCCATGGCCGAGCACAACTCCGGATCATCAAGCAAACGCGCTACAGTCTGAGCTACGCCTTTGTTTGATCCGTTGTGTTAAAAACTGGAATTCTGCTTGAAGTAACTCAGATACAACAGGTCAAATTGTAAAACGATAGTATCTTACTTGTATTTCCGGTTGCCAGGCTAATTTAAGTAACGTAATTCCCATATTTGTTCTTGTTCTGTCTGCAAAATAAAAATCCATTCTGTTTTCAGAATATGTGATACAATTATATTTAATATGTACTCCTCTAATTTCTCCTTGTGCCCCAGTTCAGGTAAGGACGATGTTGTAATCTATTCAGAATTGAGTGGGGGATTTTCCCAGTACACCGATCGAAAGTTCTCAGGTAAGTGCGTGTTGAAACAGCCGACGCCAGAGCGGCGCGGCGGCAACCCCTATCCCACACACGCCGCAGTTCCCACAACCCCATCGCAGACATTGCCCCACCACCGGATGTCCCGTATTGATCGCGCACTAGCACAACAAACAGGGAGAGAGAGTAGCTTACACACTGTCCACAAACACAGTTTCTAATATTTTCTTTCACTCGAGCTGTAGAAACGACAAAAGCCACGATAATTATGCACTTCGCTTCCCCTTCTCTCATTGGTAGCGACAGCATGAAATGTTGGGTCCGTCTCTGTTGCGACCCCGTTGTGGTTCTCATGTCCATTAGTACAAATAAAGGACATGAACATTTTGTTACTCCTATTAATTGTAGATTTCCGAGCAAAATAAAAGATTACCGACAAGTTGCAATTGAAAATATGTATAACCTCAACGGAATTAAATATGACATAGAACAACAAATAACCGAGTTGTAGATAAAACTGGAGTGTGTTATTTCTCTGAACAAGATTATAATTATCTTAATACAAAATGATCGTCTTAAGTATAAACTTGTGAGTGTTCTTCATTCTGGAGCAATCGAGACAGCCTTGTTTATGGATCTTGGATACTAACTTGATTTTGGCTGCAAGTACGATTCACGTTTAAGGGAGTCACCCAGTTGTATGCAGCGGTAAAAAAAAAAAATCGAGGTGTCACTCTGCCTCCTCCCCGAAAAGAATTACCGCCCGAGAGCGTGTGTAATATTGTTGTCCCTTTCGAGTGTTAAGGCTGGTCCACAATAAACCGGGAACGGAAATATTGTTAAAATGTATTTAAATGTTAGCATTCACAATTAACGATAAGCTTGCGGGAGCCCGGGAACAGGAACGCGAAAGTTAATTGTGAATGCTCACATTTAAATACATTTATTTTAAAGGCTGGTTTACAATAAACCGAGAACGGAAACGACAACGAGAACGGAAATAATGTTAAAATAAATGTACTGTATTTAAATAAATTTATTTTAACAATATTTGCGTTCTCGTTGTTTCCATTCCCGGTTTATTGTGAACCAGCCTTAACAATATTTCCGTTCTCATTTTCGCTGTTGTTTCCGTTCCTGGTTTATTGCGGACCAGCCGTTACAGATTAGTTGCTTTGAAGACGAGTTCACCTACTTTTCAAACTTAATAACCATAATTACAAAATAATTAGCAAATCAGTTCTTATCCGATAAATCTAATGTTATATCGTATTAATTTAATTTGTCGTTTTTATTCAAATGACTTGTCTAATTAAATTTTTACAAGATATAATAATTTGTTTTTCATGTTATTTTTAATGCGAACGTTTTCGCCTCAATTGCATCTTATTGTTAGAATGTGTGGCCCTTATAGTAGAAGTTAAAATTACAGTAATTATTACTAGTAGAATATCATTATAGCTTATGCATAGTTATCGCTGCGAATTAACAAAGCTGAATGTATTGCCATAATATTATGTTCGTAACTAAAATACATATGGCATTGAAAAAAAATCATGGATTCTCATATTAATTATAATATTAAAATTACAGTTTCAGCTTTTATATCACGTTGCATATTAGCTTTTCTTATTATACTACGTTTTGTGTTCTAGTTACAATTCATTTGACATGCAAACTTGAATTAAGTTAATTGTGTGATATGATTTGCTGATGGTAACTTGGATAATTTACACTCTTAAATACTTAAAACTGTGCTATAATATTAGATGTCATTTAGTATTACCTGCCGAAAGCGAATTGGTTTATATCTCAAATGTTAAGGTTTTCATTAATGTTGTGCTGATTAAAATCTTACAATTTTTTGTGCATCGTTCTTACCATAATGTTAAAATGCTTTTGGGGGTGATTTCTGAGTGAAGGCATTCGTATTTTACACAAGAGTCCGGAGCTTGTGTGCCATCTTTTTAAAGGTATATATAGTAGCGTGCAAATTAATCCGAACAACGTAATTACTTATGCAAAAACACTCAAACGAGATAAAAAAAAAAGGATCTAAGACATACCTCAGTAATCTATGTGTCCTCCCTTGTTCCTAATAACAGCTCTGAGACGATCTGGCATGGATTCCACTAATTTCCCACAAATATTCTTCATTTCTTCATTGCGAAACCATACACCAATGAGGGCAGAAATCATCTTCTCCTTTGTAGAACAATCCATTTTTTTGCATTCTTCTTTTGCAAATTGACCACAAGTTCTCAATGGGGTTGATGTCGGGTGAGTTGCCTGGCCAGGGGAGTACCTGAATATTCTTCTTGTTGAAGAATTCCTGTAGTTTTTCGAGACGTATGGCATGGTGCCAGGTCTTGTTGGAACACACCTCTGCCATCCGGAAATGATTTTTGCAGCTGGGATACGATTCTGGTTTCCAATAAGTGAATATATTTGTCAGAATTCATCATTCCCTTGATAGGTATTAATGCTCCAGGCCCTTCATGTGTAAAACAACGCCAAAACATTACTTTAGGGGGGGGGTATTTGGGTGCTTGTTGGAGATGAGCTGCTGTTACTTTTTCGGATCCTTTCCGTACGTAAGAAACACGGTGGCCGTGGACCTCGAAATGAGACTCATCGGAAAAAAGTACATTCTTCCAAGTCATTCACTGTCCAGTGTTGATGTAATTTTGCCCACATTAAGCGTTTTTTGCACATAACAGGGGTTAGCAGTTGCTTCTTAATAGGCTTACGAGCCCTTCGTCCAGCTTCCAAATGCCTACGTCGCACTGTTGTGACGTGAATATTCGCCCCAGTGGTAGCCATTAACTCGCGGGTTAAGTCGACAGCAGTTAGTATAGGATTTAATTTACTTTTCCTGACAATTAAACGATCATCTGCAGGTGAAGTCTTCCTTTTCCGGCCACAGTTTCCTTTTTTCTGGGGTGTGATGGATCCAGTCTCCCTGTATCGTTTTATGATCGAATTAACAGTAGCCAAACCGATGTGACATTCTGCATCAATTTGCCTCTGTCATAGAAGAATGCTCTGCTAATGTTATAATTTTAGATCGTTTTCGTGGAGTTGTATCCATTTGTGAAGACGACAGAATGTACACAGGATTGCAGTATTAAGTCTTCAACACAACTGACATGCTTATAAGTACAAGACGACAGGCAAAATGTCACATATTATAAAAAAAATAATGACAGACCTTCAACAATGGAATTACACGTACTACATATGTCAATTAAAGCGGTATGAGCAGCTGTGAGGCCAACAATGACAGAAAATGTAAAAATATGTCGTGCTCGGATTAATTTGCACGCTGCTGTGTGTGTGTGTGTGTGTGTACACATGGTTATGTCTTTGTAACATGCACCTAAGCTGAGAAAATGCGGAGAATTGAACGACTGGTTGAATCATAAATGAAAACAGACGTTTGTAGTTTTCATGCTAGAGCTTGTTATTTTGGAGAGAATATGGATTCACAATCGATGTAAATTTTTGTCTGATAGTCCATAAATATCTGCAGTTTACCGTGTGTTGATTGATAAGTAAGGCTCAGAAGTTGAAACCTATAATTTGCCTAAAAGGACCTTTAAAAATATCTAAAGTATCCTAAAAAGGACCTTAAGACTGGAAAAAGGGACGTAAAAAGTCGATTCAAATTAATTAATTTGTTTGTTACATTTTTAATGAATATGTTTTAAAAATAACAAAATTCTGGTGGTATGCAACATACACTGCGAAATAAACTACATGAATGAAATGCTTCTTCTTTCAGACATATTATATTTTTTAGATCAACATTATTTGAAAAAGGAATTTCGTGTTTTTTTTAAGTACTTGGAGAATTTAGAATGAACGATTTTTGTCACCTAGAATGTCAGCATACCCGCAATGGACATCCTGGAGAAAGAAATTGAAATTAGTATAACTAGAATCATAATTGGCTTAACATCACTGGGGTTACAAAATTTGAACTTCGGAAACCTTAAAAAGGCAAAAAAGAACAAATAAAACCCACCATTTTCTAGCCTACAATGACCCAAAATAAAAAATGTATAATGTTGGGCCTCATATTCGGACACTCGAGGAAAAAAGTATTTTTTTCTCAACTTCCGAGCCTACAAAATATTGTATAAGCTTGTAGGCCTACGTCGTCTTTATTCAGCTATTCGTGAGCCAAATATACAAAGTGAACCGTAATGTTAATTTGTTCCCAACAAATATAACATTGTAAAATTCCTTTGCAGAACAAAAAGTTACATTTTTGTTGTAATCAAATTTTTGCATATTTGAAGAACAAAAATAAAATTCTTTCAATAATTTATCATAATTTCATAGTACACTGTTCTCTTAAATTGACTCAACATATTGGGAATAAAACTCTATAAATGGCTTTCCGAAAACACGCTATTAAACGTTTCATTCATAGTTTTCTGCCCAAGGGCAAGTCTTTCACTGCAAATCCAGCATTCTCCAATATTTCCTATTTTTGCCTTCCTCTTAATCTCCGCAAGGAGGGGGGGTTTACCGGGTTTGAACCCCCCTCTCGAATTCTTTAAAATTTAAATTCTGATTTATTTAACAACGCTCGAAACTGCTGAGGTATCAGCGTCTCTGTTGTGCCGGAATTTTGTCCCGCAGGAGTTTTTACATACCATTAAATCTACTGACATGAGCCTGTCGTATTTAAGCACACTTAATCGAACTTAAAAAAATGACGTTTCTAGATTTGAGTACTTGTTTTGTCCATAATTGTTTTCTCTTCTCTTTAATTTTTCACTGTCAAGAGTAACAAAACCTACATCAATATAAGGCGTAGTCCTTCTACCTCTCTTTCAATATAATCCCTGTGCTTGGTGCTGCGGCACGTTCGAGTTACTATAACAATGCTGTCTTTATTATAGAGAACTCTATCGCCTAGTACGTACCGACCTTGTAATAAAATGAAGCCAACATAATATGAAATGTAACTTGTTAAACATTTTGAAAAGATTGTTTTGACAGTTCTGCAGTGCAGATGTTAAATATTGTGCAATGTCAATTTTCAACTCATTTTATGAGCGGTAGTTTTGACTTTATTGTGAAACGTTCGTTTAACGTTTTGTGCATTTGACAGTAGATAGACTATACAGTAGCGTGCAAATTAACCCGAACAACGTAATTACTTATGCAAAAACATTCAAACGGGATAAAAAAAAAAAAGGATCTAAGACATACCTCAATAATCTATGTGGCCTCCCTTGTTCCTAATAACAGCTCTGAGACGATTTGGCATGGATTCCACTAATTTCCCACAAATATTCTTCATTTCTTCATCGCGAAACCATACACCAATGAGGGCAGAAATCATCTTCTCCTTTGTAGAACAATCCATTTTTTGCATTCTTCTCTTGCAAATTGACCACAAATTCTCAATGGGGTTGATGTCGGGTGAGTTGCCTGGCCAGGGGAGTACCTGAATATTATTCTTGTTGAAGAGTTCTGTAGTTTCTCGAGACGTATGGCATGGTGCCAGGTCTTGTTGGAACACACCTCTGCCATCCGGAAATGATTTTTGCAGCTGGGGTACGATTCTGGTTTCCAATAAGTGAATATATTTGTCAGAATTCATCATTCCCTTGATAGGTATTAATGCTCCAGGCCCTTCATGTGTAAAACAACGCCAAAACATTACTTTAGGGGGGGGGGTATTTGGGTGCTTGTTGGAGATGAGCTGCTGTTACTTTTTCGGATCCTTTCCGTACGTAAGAAACACGGTGGCCGTGGACCTCGAAATGAGACTCATCGGAAAAAAGTACATTCTTCCAGTCATTCACTGTCCAGTGTTGATTTAATTTTGCCCACATTAAGCGTATTTGCACATAACAGGGGTTAGCAGTTGCTTCTTAAAAGGCTTACGAGCCCTTCGTCCAGCTTCCAAAAGCCTACGCCGCACTGTTGTGACGTGAATATTCGCCCCAGTGGTAGCCATTAACTCGCGGGTTAAGTCGACAGCAGTTAGTATAGGATTTAATTTACTTTTCCTGACAATTAAACGATCATCTGCAGGTGAAGTCTTCCTTTTCCGGCCACAGTTTCCTTTTTTCTGGGGTGTGATGGATCCAGTCTCCCTGTATCGTTTTATGATCGAATTAACAGTAGCCAAACCGATGTGACATTCTGCATCAATTTGCCTCTGTCATAGAAGAATGCTCTGCTAATGTTATAATTTTAGATCGTTTTCGTGGAGTTGTATCCATTTGTGAAGACGACAGAATGTACACAGGATTGCAGTATTAAGTCTTCAACACAACTGACATGCTTATAAGTACAAGACGACAGGCAAAATGTCACATATTATAAAAAAAATAATGACAGACCTTCAACAATGGAATTACACGTACTACATATGTCAATTAAAGCGGTATGAGCAGCTGTGAGGCCAACAATGACAGAAAATGTAAAAATATGTCGTGTTCGGATTAATTTGCACGCTACTGTATTTTTAATATAAACTTGTGTAAGTGTAATAATGACACGATCATTTTTTGTTATACAAGGTTAAACAGAAGTCAGAATTTGTTAAAAATGGTATGACAGTGAAAAAATTGTTTCAAATATTTTATAAGGATATTCATGAATATATTCTATTAGAACATAGTATAATATTAATAAATATAGCATAAAATAATCTTATACAGGGTGATTCAGACCACCCGTAACAGTCATTTATTTCGGAAACTAGTGCATTAAAATTTTCGATGAAAAAAAATATTTATTAACTAAACCACATGTGAACTTTCACTTGAGCTTAATTTCATCAATCAGCTCTAACAGGAAGTAGGGTCAGTGGCGTATCACTTTAAAATTTCAAATGGGAGTCCAGGTCAAATAAGGTATCATTTGATAGAGCTCTTCAAAACAAACAACTTTCATAGGAAACGTTTTTACCACTTCCTACTCTTTCAATGAGAAAACGTACAAAAAGGTAATGCCATCAATATTGAGAAATGTTAAAAAACGAAAATGTAAACAAGACAATTAATGTTGACATCTTACTGAAAGACTGGACAATTCCATTAATTTTTATAAATGTTCAAACTGTCTGCCGTTCTGAGCAGCACACACCCGTGCTCTTCTTCTAACACTGCCAGTGACTCGTAACACTTCGGCGTGGTCAAGTGACTGGCAGGTCTCCGGGATTCGCTGTTTTATGTCATCTCTTATTGTGGGACAGTCTCGATAAACGATGTTTTTAACCGTTTCCAAGAATAGAAATCCACAGGATTCAAGTCAGGAGATGGTGCTGGCCATGCCACAGAACCGCATCTCCCAATCCATCGCCCAGCGAAGAGCTGATTGGCTGTATCACGTGCCACCAAAGAGAAATGAGTTGGGCAACCATCCTGCTGAAGCCACATTACTACTCGTGTTGCCAGTGGTACGGCCTCCAAAAGTTGGTTGAGGATGTTCTTAAGTCAGCATAAATGACACTATTCAGAGCACCTTCAAAGAAATAAGGTCCAATCATTCGGTGTCCGAAGATGCCACACCAGACATTAACACTCCACCTATGCTGGTTGTCCACTTCTCTCAGCCAGAGAGGACTGACTTGAGACCAGTAGTGACCATTATGGATATTGACATCGTCATTTCTCTTGAATGTCACTTCATCTGTGCAAAGAATACAGCGATGAAACCGACAGATTTTACCTGACAATTAACTCTATTTTTGGGGACGGTTAGAAAACATCATTTATTAAGACTGTTCCACAATAAGAGATGACATAAAACAGCGAATCCAGGAGACCTGCCAGTCACTTGACCACGCCGAAGTGTTACGAGTCACTGACAGTGTTAGAAGAAGAGTACGGGTGTGTGCTGCTCAGAACTGCTGGCAGTTTGAATATTTATAAAAATTAATGTAAAATGTCAACATTAAATTGTTTTCTTTACATTTTCGTCTTTTAACATTTCACAATGTTGATGGCATTACCTTTTTGTACGTTTTCTCATTAAAAGAGTAGGAAGTGGTAAAAACGTTTCCTATGAAAGTTGTTTTTGAAGAGCTCTATCAAATGGTACCTTATTTGACCTAAATTTTAAAGTGATACGCCACTGACCCTACTTCCTGTTAGAGTGATTAATGAAATCAAGTTCAAGTGAAAGTTCACATGTGGTTTAGTCATAAATATTTTTGTCTCGAAAATTTTAATGCACTAAATTCCGAAATAAATGACTTACGTGTGGTCCGAATCACCCATTGCCTTTTCGTACGTTTTCTCATTGAAAGAGTAGGAATTGGTAAAAACGTTTCCTATGAAAGTTGTTTGTTTTGAAGAGCTCTATCAAATGGTACCGTATTTGACCCATACTCCCATTTGAAATTTTAAAGTGATACGCCACTGACCCTACTTCCTGTTAGAGCTGATTGACGATATTAAGCTCAAGTGAAAGTTCACATGTGGTTTAGTAATAATTTTTTTTTCTCGAAAATTTTAATGCACTAGTTTCCGAAATAAATTACTGTTGCGGGTGGTCTGAATCACCCTGTATATAAAAGTCAATGTGGCTATGTATATATGTATGTATGTACTCAATACAAATCTACACGCTTTGACCGATATTTGCCAAAGTTGGCACATTTAACCTTCATAATCCGGAGAAGAACATAGGCTACATTAAAATTTGAGATGGACGTTAAATTATTGAAAACAATAAACAATTAGAACGAAATGGCATGTATTATATTACAATGGCCTTCTATTCTACAGTCAACTGTCTTTTATTGACGTCATCCAATCACGTCTTCTTCCGTTGTAAAAGCGGCCATATTGTTAATATTAAATAAAATAACATTAAATTAACATTACGTAAATGAGGAACGATTTCTTGATTGAATGTGTCATGGACAATAATATACAATAAAAATAACATAAAACACATATTTTGTTTAGTTTTTATAAATTCAAAATGAAACATAATAGACAGCAAATGTGAAACATTTATAATACTTAAATTCAAGCACTTACATATTATGTAGCTCTCTGTAGCGTTGTGATAAGATGAATGACTTTAATGTATGGGGACCAAAGTTCGAACCTGAGCAAAACTTTTTTTTTATTATTATTATTTTGATAATTTATTTACAGTATTTTATTTTAATCCGCCATAAAGGGAGTTTTACTATGTAATATATATCCATAGTATTATATATCCGTAGTATTTTATTTATGCTGTCTCAAACAAAGTTACCATACAATTATACTGAAATCTTAATATATAAAAGTGAATGTGGGTATGTATGTTCTCTATACAAATCTACACGCTTTGACCGATATGTGCCAAAGTTTGCACATTTAACCTTCATAACCATGAGAAAACATAGGCTATATTAAAATTGTACAAATGGACGTTACATTAATAAAAAAATAGAAATAAATACAATCAAACATTCATGTGTAATATTAAAATGCTATCTTCTATAGTCAATTGTTTTTTTATTATTGTCTTTTGTATTCAACATCGACTTTCACGAGGCCATGGAAATTATAACACGAATAACTTTGTTGGTACACATCACGAAGACTAAAACTAGATAATTCGTACAATAAATATCTTTACGCAGTCCAGGACCGAATTATGAATTTCTCGATGCAGTTGTAGATAGTGAGCAGGCTGTGTTTTATCCAGCTGAATTCTAGAATTCCTTCAAACTACAAGGATTGCTACCACATAATTTACTTAATCTTGAATAACCAGAAGTACTATTGCGAAATATTAACCCACCAAAATTATCCACCAACATGAATTGGTGTGAAGAACTCATGCGAAACGTAATAGAAGTCGCAATATTAACTGGAAAAGCATTACCAAATGTCCGAAATACTTTTTGAATCGAGCACAAACAGAATAAAGGACTTAAGAATATTTATGTATTTCGTTGCATAATGACAGAATTTCCTTCCTGTCTTCATTCAAGCATTGCATGGGGATTCCATAAACTGCTTTTCCATTCTCCATTTTTCTAAGCGTTTGTTCAACTTCTCTTAAAAATATAAAATCATTTCTCGTTTTCTACATACAGTGGCTCCCATAAATATTCGGTTTGTGGTTGATTTTACAGTATTTTTCTATTGTTGTTTTGTTCTGTGTTCAAGCGAACTTGCATTTCGTTGCAGATTGATCATTTAAACATTTTGTACATAACGTTAAAGAATTTACAGCGAAAGTTTAATATTTACGATGTAATAACAAATAATCGGTAAGTAACATCAAAGTTCACTCTCTTTAATATTCGGTTTTGAATTATTTGCTTTCAATCTAATGCACGTTTTCTGCTGACAGAATTGTAGGGTTCAGTAGCGAACGTGCAATCATTCTGTCTACACGTTGTGCACAGCCCAGGCGAGGTTGGATTAGTCTACAGGTCGTCAAATGGGTCGCAAAGGAAACAACACAACTTTTGTGATTTATCATGACGAAGAGGGGCTAAAATACGCAAAAATAGCCAAAATATTAGTGTGAGTAAGAGTACAGTTGGGGATATAGCGAGAAGATACAGAAACGAAGGCGGAATCGAGTCCATACCAAAAAAAGGGCAGCCAAAAAAAGTAACTGAACGTGAAGAACGCTCCATCCTGAAGAAAATAAAAGAAAATCCTCGACTAAGTGTACGAAACTTGCAGCATGTGTTCGTGAAGAGTTTAGCAAGCAGGTAGGTGCCGAAACAATTCGAAGAGTTTTGGGGAAAGAGGAGTTTAATGGGAGAGTATGTAGGAGGAAACCTTACATAAATGAAATAAATAAAAGGAGGCGGCTTCAGTTCGCAAGGAAACATGTCCATAAAGAGGAAAACTGGTGGACGATGTGATATTTGCCGATGAAAACCAATTTAACGTCTTCGGGTCGAATCGACAACAGTATGTGTGGCGTAAGGAAGATGAAGATCTCGAAAAAAAAGAATCTGTTGCCAACAGTGAAACACGGTGGGGACAACGTCATGGTATGGAGTTGTATGACTGCAGGTGGAGTTGGTGAACTTGTTTTCATAGAAAAAGGATGGATCAGCATGTGTATTTGGACATTATGAGAAATAATTTAAAACGAAGTGCAGAGAGTCTATGGATTAAAGACAGTTTCAAGTACTATCAGGACAATGATCCTAAACACACAGCTGAGAAAGTGCGTTTATGGCTTCTATACAACTGTCCGAACCCCAACACAAATCACCGAATTTAAATCCGATTGAGAATTTGTGAGAGGAACTTAATCGCAAGATCAGACAAACTCCTATCACTTCCAAGACAAAACTGAAACGGAGATTAACGGAAGAATGGAGAAAAATTAGTCCTCAATTTACTACGGAGTTATCCAAGAGCATGCCAAGGCCTTGGAGGACTGTTTTGAGGCAAAAGGGGTATTCAACAATATACTGAATTGAACAAACCGAATTTTAATGAGGCACTATGTTCTATCAGAAATAATGTAATAATGCTTATAATTTTTTATTTATGTAACAGAAGATTTTTTCATTTTGTTGTCATTCTATGTAATTTAACAGAGAGTATACTTTTAAGTTGATTATAGTGCACATTTTTATTTTCATTAATTTTTTTTAAATAATTAGTGTATTTATTTTAATCTTACATGCCAGTCAAACCGAATATTAATGGGAGCCACTGTAGCTAAGTCATCTGGACGATTCACTGTCTCATATAACTTCAACATATTTCGTTCGTCTGTTCAATATTCCTTGTTTGTTATTTCCGATTTCGTCCTCTATCAACCACATGGATTTTCTGTTCTTATTTGTGAAGTCCAAACATTTTACATCGCGGTACATTAAATCATATCTTCCTTTTCTCTCTAGATCCTCTATTTCTTTACATTTCTCTTTCATCCAGTCTTCCTTCGCTTTTTCAGTTCCTGTTCGTTGTTTAGTTTCCTGTAGTTTCTTCTACCTTATTTATTCTGTGTTCATGTTTTTTCATTTTCTCCTTTTCTCCATCTTTCCAACATATTCCCTGTGACGCAAGGTTTCTTAATACTACACCTTTGTATCCTATTGTTTCTTCTGCTGTTATGTGTGAATTCTAATATAGCGGCTTTCTCTTGAAAATTTTTCTTTCAAATTCGTCTTTCCTCTTATCTTATCTTATATTTAATACTTTATTTCTTACAAACCTCACATGTTTACTTTCCATACTTCCCTATTAAAAAGGTCTGATTTGTATTTTAGCTATTTTATCACATACCAATGCTCTTTCCTTTTAAAACTTTAAGCATCAGGTAAAGAGTCCTATTTTGTTTAAGACCGATTTTGCATTCCTAATAATTTACATTTCTCATTTATTTTGACATGAAAAAGGTCTTATGTTTAAGTAGTTCCTTCTTCTCAGTTTGGATTCTAGTCTTAAAAGGGTTTAAGTACGGCTATTTTTGGAAATAATTAGGAAAATTATTATTAAATGAGCAACATTACCTATTTTAGAAGAAATATAAACAAATAATATCCATGAAAAACCTCTTAATTAAAAAAAACTATGACACCAATATCAGTCTTTCTACTGCTCTCCTGAAAAGTATACAAATTTTACTTAAGACCTTTTCCCTCCCGGCCACAGAAATAATTCGTGTGTAAATTCCTGGCTAATAACATTGGTTGACAAGGTTTTCGTTACATGGATGAATATAGGCATTTTAAGTCAATTTCCATGTGCTATTAACGAATATGAGTGTGAAAATGTTCCATGACCCTCATTTTTTAAATCATGAAAATATGTTAAATAGAGGGAAAATTATTTTAAAATGTGAGTTACTGCATATTGGAGCTTTTAAAGAGCCTAGTGAAATCTTTTTTTGCACGTAGTCTTACTTTACATTCTGGAAAGAGCTCTGAGTCAGTAGCTTCATACTGTTTGTGAGTTTGCTACAAGGTATAATCTTTTCGCTGTAAGAAAAATCCTAATGTAAACAATAGCACGTGACTGAAGTGAGGCTTCATTGGCCGCTGTTTGGCGCCATAGATTGTCAGTACGTGTTCCCGCCTACTGTTGTACATTCTGTCTCTTGTTAAACATTTCCCGTTACTCATCCAGTAGGCCTAACCTCACTACTGTGCATTCGTTTGCTTAGGAAACATTTACTTTATAATGACTGCAATTAAATTATCACATAACTTATTATATACCTTTAAGACTATTTGTTTTTCCGCTTTTGAGAGGATTTCCACTCTTATGATTAATAACCACACACACCGAGGATACAGAAGCCATACTATGACAACTACGAGCTCAAGTGACGCCAGCTTGTTACAAGAACAGACTACCGCGGTGTTACTTTTGGTATTCATCCGCGTTCATTGTACATAATAATATATAAAACTAGTTTTTCTTTTACATAGCATTTTACGTATGAGTGAAATTATATGTTTCATCGTATTTAACAACTAGAATTCAATTTTTTATTTTCAAATAATACAAGATTATGGTTTCCAAATACGAACTATATTTTCCTGCGTCGTGTGAGTGTTTCGACTAGGAGCCAATCACGGGTATGACAGCAACGTGCTTATGTTTACATTAGGATTTTTCTTACAGCGAAAACAGTATAGGATGTTTGCTCCTTTTATTGCTTTATTACTCTAAGCGCCAGATGAGTGTCAAGTTCTTTTTTTCTCTTGTAATGGAGAAATCTCGCCACGTGTGTGTAAATTTGCTATACATATTGTTATATAATTATGTACGCAGTTTGCAGCGTCGATCAATAACAGAAAAAGCAAAAGAAGCTTATTACTCGTACAAGTATTTCGAATGCCGAGCAGGTGATTAAGACAAATGGTGACAGAACTGGAACTATGCCTTTCGCGATTCCGATTGGCGTGAACCAACTGGCCATGCTGAAGATTATTTCTAACAAAAATTGAGGCCATTCAAAAATAACAAAATCTAATACTGTGTATTCTAATGTTTAATTTGCAATTAAGCCCGTATCACATGAACCTGTTGGCTTTGGTGGCGCAGACGGTAGGGTGCGACAGGTACATGTCAGTAGAGTTACTGGCATATAAAACGACTCATACAGAACAAAATTTCGGCATACTGTAACGATGATATAACCTCGGCAGTTGCGAGCGTCGTTAAATAAAACAGTTTACAATTTTTTTTACATATGGACTTAGCTCCTCATCCCTAGTCCGCCTTCAGAATTAGGAGAATTCTCTCCACGAGAAAAACAGATAAATCTTTTGAACTAAGTACAATCTTAGAAAAACGTTTTGTCGCATAGATACTTCGTAAATCCCAGAAAGAAGGCAGTGCGCATGATCAGACATACAACGAAACAAAACTAATTGTATTACCTCAACTACCTCTTGTGAACCAGGTTACACGTCCTCTGATCATGCGCACTGTCTCCTTTCTGGGATTTACAAAGTATCTGTGCGACAAAACTTTTTTCTAAGACTGTACATTCTTTGAAATCCACAAATGATTAGGGAAAACATGGAAATTTTACTTGAAGCAAGTAAAGCGATAGGTTTGGAAGTAAACTCTGAAAAGACGAAGTATATGATTATGTTTCATGACCAGAATATTCTACGAAATGGAAATATAAAAATTGGAGATTTATCTTTCGAAGAGGTGGAAAAATTCAAATATCATGGAGCAACAGTAACAAATATAAATGAGACTCGGGAGGAATTTAAACACAGAATAAATATGGGAAATTCGGTTGAGAAGCTTTTGTCATCTAGTCTGCTGTCAAAAAATCTGAAAGTTAGGATTTATAAAACAGTTATATTACCGGTTGTTCTGTATGGTTGTGAAACTTGGACTCTCAATTTGAGAGAGGAACAGAGATTAAGGGTGTTTGAGAATAAGGTTCTTAGGAAAATATTTGGTGCTAAAAGGGATGAAGTTACAGGAGAATGGAGAAAGTTACACAATGCAGAACTGCATGCATTGTATTCTTCACCTGACATAATTAGGAACATTAAATCCAGACGTTTGAGATGGGCAGGGCATGTAGCACGTATGAGTGAATTCAGAAATGCATATAGAGTATGTGGTGGGAGGGAAAAAGACCTTTGGGGAGGATGAGACGTAGATGGAGGATAATATTAAAATGGATTTGAGGGAGGTGGGATATGATGATAGAGACTGGATTAATCTTGCACAGGATAGGGACCGATGGCGGACTTATGTGAGGGCGGCAATGAATCTCTGGGTTACTTAAAAGCCATTTGTAAGCAAGTACATTCTTTGATCGTAAGAGTGGAAAGGGTTTTGCTTATCTCAGAAGACAGTTTCCAGAACTAAGTGATGCGAAAGTGAAAGAGGGAATATTTATAGGCTCTCAAATGGGAAAACTTCTGCTACATAAAGACTTTCAGAAATAATTAAGTTTAAGGAATTAACGGCTTGGATGGTCTTTTGTGCAACAATAAAGCTGAAAATTATCAACAATTAGTGCAAGAACTGTTAGATATCAACAACTAGGATATAAAAATTTCCTCCAATTCCACCTCGAGTTTTTCCTTCAAAACTTGGGAGCTGCGAGCGACAAACAAGGAGAGAAATTGCATCAGGATATTTAAAAAAAAAAAATGGAGCAGAGGTATCGAGGAACATGGTATCCTTATAATATGATGGGCGACTACTGCTTGTTTCTGGTTAGAGGAAGTGATGTGGTCTACAAAAGAAAACGTAACTGTTTCAATTTATACGAGATAAATAATATGCTTTATACTTCAGTTTAATGGCATACATGCTTACAAAGGTTTCTTTAGACGAAATTCTTCTTTTTAGTCTAATTTGAAGTAATTTATAGAATTAAAGTAAGATTTATTGAGTTATTAAAAAAGCAGCCATTTTTACTACATAAAATGGAAACTCATGCCACTTTTTCGATATCAGCATAAATTTAGAGCACTCCGTTATTTTTTTCTGTGAAATGCATGTATTCTCTTACGTGTATTGCTCAGTAAAACAATTATTACAATATTGCTAAAATAGTATTACATCTAAAATAAAACATTTGTTTTTGGGCAAAATCTACTGCACCTCTGTAACGCAAAAACATCGTCTTAAAGACTTTTTTACTATCATTTTCACGTTCAGGAGAGTCGATTTAGTAAAGATCTGATTTTGTCCATGTTACTGACAAAAAGTTGAAATTTGTCGGCTAGTGTAATACGTCTGCAATCGCGGTTGCTAAACTACACAAACTAAGTTAGGATATTGCTGCAACTCACCTTTTCATCACACCTCGCACCTTTATACTTCTCCCCCCCCCCCCCAAGAAAGTTCAAAATTCACTTGACTGGGAAGAAATTTTCGTCAATTGATGAGGTTATCGCAACAGCAGAGGACTTTTTTTTACAGTCCTGGAGAAATCTGTATACAAGGAGGATATAAGAGCATTGCAGCACCGGTGGCCTAAGTGTGAATGTCAGGGAAGATTGTTGAAAAATAGACTTGTTTCACAATAATCCATTGCAGATATGTGAGCAGTTGCATTGTCGTAATGACATAACACTTCTTGGTCATACCCTGCCTCTTGTTTCGAATTTCCCCTTTCAGTTGCTGTAGGAGATTTAAATAATATTCTCCGGTTATTGTTCTCCCCTTTGCTAGATAGTCAATCATGATAATCCCCTTACAATTCCAGAACATGAACGCCATGACTCTCCCAGCCGATTGAACAGCTTTTGTTTTCTTTGGAGGCAGAGAATTACTGTGCTTCCATTGTTTTGACTGCTGTTTCGTCTCTGGTATATAGTAGTGGATGCAGGTTTCATCAGTGGTCACAAACCACCTAAAAATTGGGCGTATTTTTCTGGAATCGAACCAGTTAATTCTTCGAAATTTGACATCGAAGTACTTTTGTTCCGTGTTTACGTGGAACCCACTTTGCAGAGAACTTTGATATGCCCAAGACATTGACTAAGGGTTCAGTTCTTGGACCTCTACTTTTCACGATCTACATAAATGACATCACAATCTATTAAACACTGTAGACATATTCTATTTGCTGACGACTTACAAATATATATCTCTGCACCTACATCGACACTAAATTACGCAATAAATGAAGTAAACAATGACCTAAAATCAATTATTTCATGAACGAAAAAGTTTGGACTGAAATTGAACTCTGGGAAATCACAGGCAATCATAATGGGACATCAACGACTTTTAAGTAAATTAAACACAGGAGACTTATCTCCTGTTAAAATGAATGAAACTATTATCCCTTACAGTGATAAGAGTAAAAAATCTAGGAATTTATATGGACAATAACTTAAGTTGGAATATTCAAATCACACATATGTAAAATAATTTTTATGAAAATTCACGCACTAAAAAGAATTCGAAATTTCCTTCCGTTGCTTCTCAAGAAAAATTTAGTGCAGTTGCTCTTGATGCCCCATTTTGATTACTGTGACACTCTCTACACTGACCTTAACATGAAATTGACAGACTACAGCGTGTTCATAATGCATGTGTTAGATTTATTTGCAACGTCCGTAGATCTGACCGTATCACACCTTCACTAAATATGCTGTCCTGGGTCCGTCTCAAAGAGCGAAGAAGTATTCACTCTCTCACTTTACTCTTCAATATTCTTCAAAACTCTAACCCTAGCTACTTAGTTTCTCGTTTTCAATATTTGTCCTCCTATCACGAAATAGATACTCGCTCACAATGCTATATCACACTCTCCATTCCTAAACACAGAACATCCTTCTACTCTTTATCTTTCACCGTCTCTGCAGCTCATCTGTGGAACTCTCTACCACGACATGTCAGAGAACTGTTGGACATTGTCTAGTTTCAAAAATAAATTAAAATTGCACTTTTTCAACTCAGATTCCTTTCAGTTATAAGCCCTTTTCTCTGCGATAATTATGTAAAAATATAGGCTATATATTTCTTTTCCTTCCTTTCCCCTTTTTGTTCCTTTATCAGCTGACGAATTTATCATAGCCTTTTATTGTGAATTTTATTTAATTTTCTTTCTTTTTTATTTTATTATATTCTATTTTGTTATATTCTTCCTTAACGTTTTCCTTATTAACCATTTGTGCTAAATGAGTTGCTTTTACTATATTCCAATGTATTTTACTTTCTTTTTTTTTTTCTATTATGGTATTTTCATGTTGTTTAGTGTCGATTTTATTATGCTATTATTATTTCTCTTTGTAATATGTTAGTATTGTGTTCTGTAACTTTTTTGTTAAATTTTAACTGCTTGAATACTTTGTGACCTGGTAGAGTGTAAGAGAAGGCCCTATGGCCTTATCTCTGCCAGTATAAATAAAGAATTATTATTATTATTATTATTATTATTATTATTATTATTATTATTGTTATTATTATTATTAAGATGTGACGCACCCGATCAGTTGAGATACAACCTCATTAATTTCCCGCATTTTTATAGTGACTGCCATTCAGTTCCATATTGTGGATTTTTCTACGATTTCTTCACTTGTTGCTGTTTTAGTGGGTTAGTTTACTATTCTTTATCAACTACTTCGGTTATCTAGCGTCTGAGTGAGATGGTGATGATGCTAGCAAAATGATTCCAGGGTCTATCACCGAAAGTTACACTGCATTTGCTCTTAATGGGTTGAGGGTGGCTGGACGTTCACTGCGGAGTTCGTCTTCCACACACCCTCGACTATGTTTAAATAGTGCCGCCCGTTTTTTAACAGTCGAAAACGCGGGAGCTGATTCCCCCAGTGTAGCATCCAAGTTTACTTTAATTTCTTTGGATTCGTTCCATTTTTTTACGAAATATTTAATGACAGCACGAAGCCTGATATTTTCCTTTTTTGCCGATCTTTTCGGCGCACTAAGTTCAAAATTGAACTACATAACATGTAATCAGCAGAAAATTATTATTTTTCGTGCTTGAATTAATGTAAAATGACTGCTAAGCATGACGACATTGTTGACACGTGTTCAATACATCTATGTGTTAGGCCAAGAACTTTTCAAACGCACCACCTGTCAGAATCTCAGAGATAGAGTGAATATGATTCCTACTATATCCATACGTAATCGGCCTCTGCACAGCTGTTTTGTACTTGAGAATGGGCAGTATTTCGTGAGCAAAAGCCGCTCTCCTGTGCTCCACGGAGTGCTCAATTGCTCGTCACTGCAGTAATGGGCTCTCAGGACTGATTTTTATTCATTGTGGCAATGAGTGACATTGATATAGGAAAAGGAGGGGAAAGAAGGAAAGGTAATGGATGATTGTTGTCCTGTCCAAAGTCATGTAGTCATTGATGAAATTGATCGTATAATCATCATGATATTCCATTCAAGGATTGGGCCCCTGATCCCTTCCGAGGCTAAACTTAATCAGACCATATTGTTTTGGACTGTCCAGTGTTCTTCGTCCTTATGGTCTATAGCAGATGTTCTCATGGTGGGCATTTTGCCCACTGTGTGCCTGGGGCACTAAGTGTATGTGTGCTGGAAACCTGCTGCACATGTCAACAGGCAGTTTCCCGCCCTGAAACCTAGCATAACCAAGTATGTAGTAATATTGCTGGCAGTTTGTAAAATGGATAGGTCTACTGATACGGTATTCATTTATTTATTGATTCATTCATTCATCGACTTATTTATTACTCAGTTACTTATTTAGTTACCGGACTTATTTCATTCATTCTTCCTTTATTATTTTCTTTTTCTTTCTTTATTTCTTTTTTTCCCCCCTTTATTTATTTCTTTTTGTCCTATCTCTATTTATTTATTTATTTTATCTGGTAGACATGAGGTCATAAGAACCTTCCCTTCCCCTCTACCAGGGGATTACAACTACAATATCAAGAATACAATTAAAATAAATATTTGATTTTATTGTAATTCTAAATCTAAGTAGGTAAAACATTAACTCATTAATGAAGACATGGCAATTTATTGTAGAATTTAAGAACAAACAAAGTATTAGTTCCTGAAGTACAAATTAAACGTAGAATAATTATCTAGGTATGAAATTACTGGAGACTGAAAGTATTTTATGCTACAGCAACTATTTACAAAGAGAACAAGTACCAGCACTGCATTTAAAGTGATTCAAGATTCCCAATGAGAGGAACGGTTTCTTTCTGTTGAAACTGGAAAACTTGCCAAATGCTTAGCATGTGGACACACTGTTAAAGTAAAATACATTAGTGCTGTTGATCGATCAAAATATTTAATCGATTAACTATTTGAATTTAATCGAGTTGAAAAAATGTTTTAATATGCTGTAATACACAATTGTTAAATTTAACTTGTGTTTGGTGATAGGTATAAGTATTAAATGTTGTATATCTGTATATATTGTATTGTTATATTACAAAAACATGTGAATGCATTCATGTGCTCCGAATTATGCCGCTCTACATTATGTAACAATGTTTACTGCATCACTAAACACGAAAAAACTTTTTTTCTGTCAAGCACTTCTCCATGATCGTTCAATTGAAATCCAAACGTTTCACCGAGTTTACCTCTCATATTCTCATATGACATAATGGAGTTTACACTTTTCACGAACCACAGAAAACTGATTTTTTTCTTTATCAAACTACACACACAACCTTCATATACAAACTCAGTACAGAAACTGCAACTGCAAAAGTACAGTGGTCGAAACAGAAGACTGGCCCCTATTGTAATCCGAATTACCAGATTTTAAAAAGAGAAGAAGGTAGTTACGCTCTCACTTGCACACAGTATAGTCATGGCTATTTTATAAGGGATGAGGGGGACGAATCCCAGAAAAGTAGTCCACACCTGTGGAGTAACGGTCAGCGCGTCTGGCCGCGAAACCAGTGGCCCGGGTTCGAATCCTGGTCGGGGCAAGTCACCTGATTGAGGTTTTTTCCGGAGTTTTCCCTCAACCCAATACGAGCAAGTGCTGAGTAACTTTCGGTGCTTGACCCCGGACTCATTTCACCGGCATTATCACCTTCATTTCATTCAGACGCTAAATAACCTAGATGTTGATACAGCGTCGTAAAATAACCCAATAAAAAGTCCCAGAAAAGTAAGTATTTCATATGCTAGGAAGATGAGCTGACAACAAGGTGGAAGTTTTCTTGGAAAACCATAAAACTCAATAAGGGTTTCGCATTGTGTTTCAACTTTCAATAGAGGTAGACTAGGTCAATGTTCTCATATCTCCATCTCTTTTTGAAGTGTTTGTGCAAAGATTTTCCCTACGCTACCTGGTTTACAGTTAGAAAATAACAGTACTATTGTGCTTTTAAGTAAGCAATTTCCGAGAGAGAAATATTGTCGGAATTTTTAGTATGAGTTTGTATTATAAAATAATAATTAATATCAACTACAACCGATTAATTTTAATCGAATCGATTATTCGATTAAATATTTTTGATCGATTAATCTTACAACAAATTGATAGATTAATCGATTAGATCCCACAACACTAATAAAACGTTGGACCAGACAACACCAGGCATGCTCAAACAAATAATAGTACTGTTTGAGATGAGCGTATGGAACTAATAGAAAATTTCAAGCAATCCGTCGTGAATGATGTAAGTTTGTTTTAGGAAAGTAAATTATTGTTTCAGATTTTTCCTGCTTATTGCAAAACACAAAACAAAACATATAAGGAAATAGGCTACATAAAGCAAAATCATAACATTTCGTTGTGCAGATAATGTAACTATAGTGTAAAAACAGCTCTCCAATTTGAAAAGACAAATTGAAATGAAGTAATTAAATATTTTTGTCAAAACATAAAAGAAAGTGCATAAAGCAAAACATTTTGTTTTTAGATAACGTAAATAAATGCAACTTTCAAATTTTAAAAGATATAATATTGAAATAGTGGTAAAATATTCTTGTCAGTCCCACTAGTACAGTGGTTCTTAATCTTTTTTGAGTCACGGACCCCTTCGAAAACCTGGTGAAAGCTATGGACCCCTCCCTAGAAAAAAAAAAGATATAGAATTTTATATACACTTCTGCCTTTTACGTTGAAACAATACAGTGAATATACATGTTAATTTTATGTGACTTTCACGAACCCTCTTATGTCCATCCATATACCCCAGGTTAAGAACACTAGGAGATTCCTGCCCACCGTGAGCACATCTGATCCAAAGCTTGACGTGAATACCTATCCCTGGTCATTCTTAAAACACAATTCTGCCACTTTTTTTTTTTTAATAGCTTTCAATTTCTACACCAGATCATCATCTCTCAATAAAGTTAAACTGCTTAATAATAATATATATAAACTTTACGAAAATAAAGTTTTACCCTACGAAATATAGTTGCCCAGTGACTTTGTTCTTTTTGTATAAAAGTGATAGAAATGTGGTAGTCTGACCTTGACTGATACCGAATTATGATGTTAAAATGTCGCGTATCGAAATTAGTTTATTAATTACGTAGAAAAAATACACATGTATTTTACCCTCCATTACTTTCATCAGACAGTTCCAGATCATTTTCGTTTTCGTCAGAAGAATCATAGGAGTTTTCATTGTAGGATGAATGGATGGATAATGGCACTGACATTTCCATGCGTATTTTTACAGTATTTGAAATCATCCCGAACGATGTTCTTGGAAGAGAAGAGGGGTGTTCTATTTCGTATATTACAAAAGGAGAAGATTACGCAAAGTAAATAAATTCTAAAAAAAAAAAAATAAGTCTTATATCATGGGGAAAAAAAAATTTCTCACGAAATTTCGGCCAGTTTGTCTTTCCAGTATCGTGATTAATTTGGGGAGTTGCGTCAGGTAGCCAAATCCGGTTTCGAAAACCACCTAACGTCTGCGGGGATATTCGTGCTAACCACACGCCAACTACGTACTGATTGATCGTTCATCTCTGCTGAGGCATGTGAACGTGAGGCCAGTAGTCGGCAGGTTGGCCTTGGTCTTTCATGGGCTGTAGTGCCAAGGATTATTTATTAAACACCATGGGCCGTATTCATAGACATTCTTAGCGCGGGCTTTCGGTGGATGATCAGCGAACTAACGTTTTTCGTATTCATAAACCAGTGTTAGCTATATGATATGATATGAATCCTGTTTAGCACGCTCGTAGCGCGGGCTAGCGAAATGTCTATGAATAGCACCCTAAGATTCTGAAACATGGACCCAATTTACTGAAAGTGATGAGATGTGTTTTGTCATAGAAAGAAAAGATTCTTTTAGTACAAAAACAAGCTCACGTTGACAAAGACAGGTATGTTTTTACGAGTAATAGTATTTTCTATATATATATTTAACATAAAGTAGTCATATTTACTCGATCTATAGATTAGAATCAAATTAAAATCCTGATTTTAGTAATTCATATTTATTTACTACAGGTAACTGGTTCTGCATGGATTATTTTTTGTCTGCTGCAATAAAATTTTCTTCGAACTTCACTTTTCACAACAATAATAACAATACATACATAAAGGATATTGAATACACTAAATTCCTATGAAATTTAAATTTGTTATAGATGAATCTTGTGATGATAAAGTATTTCGTTGCCGCCAGTCGTACTAGGGAAAATCGTGAGATAATACGTTATTGGAAGAAAACTTCTGATAAAAGATCACGAAACAATCAAAAGATTTATACTCTGTTCTTATGAATTACAATAATGACAGTGATTGAGACAAAACATACACTCCAGGATCAGAAAGTGAAAGCAGTCTGGAGGAATTAATATATAAGACAAGAAAAAAAAAGTTATTACTAAAGTTTCCCCTGATGATTCAGATGTATTTTGAAAACTGTTCTCCCAAACTGTAGTGGGCTTTGTTCTATGAACAATGACAATGCTGAAGCCAGTTCTTCACAATGTTCTTGGGCAATAGCAGTACGCATAGAATGAATACTTCTATCAATACTTGGCAATCAAATGTTAATATTAATGGAAAGGTTATATAATATAATAGGAAAATGAAATCACTTAATGTGTTTTGGTTAAAGGGTTGTATTTATCGATCATCAGATTCTAAAAAGAAAATGGTTTAAAAAATAAAAGAATGTTACTTGGGATTACAGTTTTGAGATTAGTGTTTGCAGGATACCTGTATGCAAACATGTTTTCTCAGTTTAATAAATAATATTCTTACATGTTAGTAATCTTGCATCGGTGATATATGTTTAATGTATTGCATTTCTGGTGATGTGCAAGTGAAGGCCTGATGACCTTAACTCCACCAGAGTAAATAAATAATCAGTGGTATTTTGTTACAAGTGAAAATTTCCATTTCATGTTTGTATATTGAGGTGCTCAGTGCACAAATGGCCCAACACACAAAGTATTTCCACCTTACCTCTTTGTAATTATGCGCGAAATGCGATACACAAACGAAAATTGTCTTGCAATCTCATGGAAAAACTGGGAATGATGACTAGGCTGATTTAGACTTTGAAGAGAACAATATGAGGAGCTTTTAAAGCAATAAACTCAATATGCAAATTTTGTGGGTTGGGACATTTGTACGCTGAGCACCTTATATGTTGTAGATTAATGTATTCTCAATTTTCACTACACATCCTCCTGATTCTTATATCCCTGAAGAAATTATGTTGACTTTTTAACAGGCATGAAGCGTGAAGCAGATGGTGATATGGGCTCCCCACAGAAGCGGTCCCGCAGTGGGGATGACACAACTGTGCGTCTTCTCATACCTAGCAAAGTGAGTATGAAAACTATTTGCCATAGTGACTTCGATGGTATTAAGACTTGTAATTAACCATACTAGTCAAAACAATACACGTAAGTAATAAAGGAAATTGTCATTGGATGAACACAGGAGTGGCTGAATTTGTGTTCCAAGGCTGTGCTTGGGAATGTGTTCAAATTCTCCTTGGTCACATTGTGTTGGATTTTTCCCCAAAGTTTTTCTAATTAAGACGAATATGAAGTAATCCATAGCAAGTCCTTTGACTCTCCTTGCTTGCTGTTACCGAATCCAGTGATGCTAGATATTTGTGAATTTGATGCAGTATTGTTAAATAACAAAAACAAATGAATTAAGGTAGCTATTGCTGTTGTAGCTACAGGAACCTGGAAAACAAAATTAATCATATGTAAAGAATTGAAGAAAATAAACTATACAGGGTTGTCCAGAAAGATGTTACCACTTATATATAGGTTATGTTATGTTTATTTTGTTATTATGTTTGGGATCGGTTCAATCAGTGAACATCTTCAACGTGGGCACCACCATTCTGGATGCACATATGCATCTGTTGAATCATGCTCTCGATTACTCTGACACATTGCGACAGGCACTGACTTAATCACATTGGTGATTCGTTGACGAAGATCTTGCAGGTATCTCAGTTTCTCAGCATAAACACATTCCTTCACCATCCTCCATAACCAAAAGTCACACGGCGTGATGTCGGGAGATCGTGCTGGCCATAGAAGGGGCTCAGCTTTTCCAATTTAGCATTCTGGAAATGTCTCGTCCAGGTACCGACGAACCACCAGAGAGTAGTGAGCTGGTGCACCATACAGTTGGAACCTGCGGTGTGATGAAGCGGGATGTAAGTGGGAAATCAAAAACAACAGACGTACTGAGGCTTGTCTCTCATCAATATTACAAGCCATTCTGAAAATAATTTCACCCTCAGTGCTGCTTTCGTTCTTCAGTGTGTACAAGTGCAGTGCGGTAGTGTTTTCTTTATGTTGTAGCAACAAGCGATAGTTAGTGTTTTTTTTTTTTCCATCAAGTTTTATATACAAATCTTAGGGTAAAGATACGTGCATGGGTACATCAGGAGAAATGTTGCCGCCTAAAAATGTTAGTCATTCACCGAGAAGGCATGGAAATTATTGCCAATATAATTGAAAAATGTGACGAAGAGTTGAGGAAACACCAGTTATTGTTACCACTGAGTAAGGTAACAGAGAGCATCTGCGTATTTGGGGAAATCTCGGTCGTCCATTATGGGAATACGAAAGTAGCACAAGAAAAGGAATATTTCAGATCCTACTCAGCTCCTCAAATCACCAGGAAAGAAGAGAGGAAAGCTTTCACAAAATGTGGTTTCTATAGATGACTTTGATAAGGATGTTATCAGAAGGGCAGTACAGGATTTCTGCATCGAGGAAAAGAGTGCTAACGATTCCTAAATTTCTGCCAGTAATAAAACAGAAAATCGACTTTCCATGGGGGGAAGAAGTCTTTGGAACGAATTGTGAGTATCTGGGTTTTAAATGGAGAAAATGCCAATCCAAAAGAAAGATTCTGATCAAGAGAGCAGATACCATAGACTGGAAATCGAGATATCTGGTGAAAATAAACGAATTCCGGAGCAAGGAACATTCAGTTTTTTATATCGACGAGACCTGGGTGGATAGCAATATGACATTTCGAAAATGTTGGCAGAATGAGAGTGGAAGTGTCCACATGAATGTGAGCTCTGGACAAAGATTAATCTTGGTGCATGTAGAAGGAATTAACGGCGTCCTTCCTAACACAGAACTTATATATAAAGCCGGAATTGCAATGGGAAATTACCATGGTCAGATGAATGCAGAAAATTTTGAAAGATGGGTAATACAAAAGCTGATACCCAATCTTCCTCCTCAATCAGTTATTGTTCTCAACAACGCTCCATATCACTGTCTCCAGATCGACAAACTGCTATCTGCATATGTAGTAAAGGCAGACATGATCTCTTGGCTTCGCAGGAAATGAGTGAATTGTGATGAAAGTATGAGAAAGAACTACCTCTATAACCTTATTCTTCCTCTGAAGCCAAAGCAAAAAAATTACAGAATTTACAACATTTTGGAACAAAGTTCTTAGATTGTCGCCTTACATGTGCAAGTTGAATCCAATTGAATTGGCTTGGGATAAAGTGAAACATATTGTCATAGGTGTTTTAAATTAAAGAAATTAATGCAAGCGACAAAAATTACACTTTCACTTGTGACAAAAGAAGACTTGGAAGGATTCTGAAGACACATTAAAAATATAGAAAAACAATATTGGGAAAAAGATGGAATCCTATCAAATGTGATTTATAATATTATTATAAATTTAAAGGCTGACGACAGTTGTACTGATAGTGATAGTATTAGTGATACTGATGATGGTGTTGACAGTAGGGAGAGTGAGAACAGTGATAACACAGCACAAGATAACAGTGGAACCAGTAACACTGCACCTGAATGTGACACTGACTTGCTCAACAGCTTCCTCTATGAGGTAGCCTAGGTAACACAATTTTTAGGCAGCTGGTAACAGGTTAGCATTACTAAAGGGATTCACTATCACTAACTGTAGTGTCGTGTCTCATTCCTGTCAGATTCCAAGATTAGAGTCTTCAATAGTAACTTGACTGCATGATGTTAAGTGGGATGTTATTTTCCATGAATGTGCGCAGCATGGCAAGGTATCCTTCACTGGTGATGGTATCTGCATAAAAAAGAATGGATCCACAATATCCAGTTTTGAGATAGAACACCAGACGTTCACTTTTGGTGAATCACGTACAGTCATGTTCTTGGAGTTCATATGGATGTTCTGCAGACAGTTGTGCATATTCACCATGCCAGACACGTGAAATGTAGCTTCATTCGAAAAGAAGAAGAGAACATCAGGATCACAATGTGTCATTTTCAAACAAAATCTGCAATGCATTCACACGACATCTCTTATGTTCAGACAAGGCCTGCACCATTTGCAGGTGGTACAACTTCATTCCCAAATTGGAATGAAGGATTTGTAGGGTACTGACCTACAGGGACAGACATCTGGTTGGCTTGCTGGGACTCTGTAACATGCCCCTTGGACATGCACAGTGTTTTCCTTAACACGCATAGTTCTTCTCAGACCATTGCTTCCTCTGCTGTCATCTGCAACAGAACTGGTATGCACCCACTTTGCATAGATTTGACGAACAGTCAGACGTGATGGAGGATCCTTCTCAAACCATTCTTCAAATTTCCTACGCACGACACTAATGGATTGATACATTTCCATCTAAGCTGCTACTTTCCTCTGTACTCTACCGTGTCATAATTAAAAACAAAATCAAACTCTCTTCAAATTCTACAGTGTTATTTATTTCTGTAAGTCTATGGCAACCCACAACAATACTTTTCACACACGCAGTGACAAATGTACATAAAATTCAAACTGCAGTGACAGCAAATAATACACAAAATGTAACATATCAAAAAACTAAATCTCCCATATAAGTGGTAATATCTTTTTGGACACGTTTTGTGTGTGTGTGTGTGTGTGTGTGTCTCTCTCTCTCTCTCTCTCTCTCTATCTCTATCTCTATCTCTCTCCCCAATATGAAGGGTGATGAGAAAGGTGTTACGGAAATTGAAAGATGTCTTCACTGGATGCTTCTTTTTCAGCTCAGTCATATAAAGAAGTCACGACACTAATGTGATAACTTCAGAAGATTTAATGTTACAGATTCAGAATATTACTTGACAAATTTTATAAAATTTGTCTCGAATCAAAGTGCTGATTTTTTTTATGTATGTATCTAAATTTTTCGGCTGCTGGTTAACTGTTGTACGCTCGGATTTACTTGACTCTATTTTTAATAATTAACATTCATAATAAAGTAAAGGAGATGCTGGCCCAAATTCCTTTCTTCAGTGGTTGACTAAAGTAATACTGTATTTTGATATGTTAGATTCTGAAACTGAAAAA